>NW_016812251.1:724413-835501 GCF_001698545.2 Rhinopithecus bieti | reverse complement strand
AAAAAAAAAAAAAAAAAGAGGTAGCCCTGTCCCTCAGAAGCTCACTGTCTCATGGGAAGTAGACATATGCTCAGATCACTGAAATACCACTGGATGGGTACTTCATTAGAAGAATGTGTAAGATGCTTGCCAAAGGGAGAAGCAGCTGCTCTTCTGTCCTTTCTTGAATCTTCTACTTCTGCACTTCAATCTGTCCCTTAAATGTACCTGGTCTAGCAGGCTATTTTGTCATGCAGGTACTTTCATTCCAGTTTAATGACCTAGACAGCCCTCTCCCTCCAAAATACACAGGCACACGTCTACCCAAGCCCAATTCTTTCTCTAGAATGAAGCTTGACCCTTTCAGGACACTTTCTCTTTGACACTTCCAGCAAACCTTAGAAGAGTTACTGTTTGTGTTCATTCTATAATCATTTCCCTGCCTAGGGACCTCTCTTTCATTATCTTGAACTATTATGAAGATGGTTTGTATCTGCCTTTGAGCATCTTTAGACTGTGTCCACAAATAGGTTATTGATTCCTTTTAGGGCAGGTTCTTCTTTGTACCCCCACAGTTCCTAGCAAAGACCCTGTGAGGTAGGTGTGTGTAAACCCTCAAATGAAGGGGGAGTGTAAGTGTGCATGTGTGTGTGTGAATTGGCCTTACTGTTTCTGTGCCCTCTCTTCATCAGCACCCAAATCTCTGTGCATCTCCACCCATAGCCCAGCTTTCCAGTGTGTGGGACTGTCCTTCAGACATTCTCCTGTTGTTGCAGGATCGCAGTACCCTATTTTCCGCTGTGTGCACAGAAGCACTCATGAAGAGGCTCCTGAGAGCTACTGTGACTCCAGCATGAAGCCGACCCCTGAGGAGGAGCCCTGCAACATCTTCCCTTGCCCAGCCTTGTAAGATGGCCCCTCCGTTTAGGTCGCCTATTACCAGGTCACTTCAGGTTGCTTGAGCACAGGACCCTAGGAGCAGATATAAGTCAGTCTAAATCTGATTTAGAAATCCAAGACTTGGTCCATGCATAAAATGCAGTCTGTTTAGCAGGCACACCTGTCTTTCAGGATGAACTCAGGAGCTAATAGTCTCAACCCACTTCTGGGAAGCCCACCCTTGGCAAAGCTGGAGCAATTAGGTTTGAGCCTGGTAAGGAAAACAAAGGAGGAAGCAAAGAATGAGAAGCCAGTGTAGTTAGTGTCGTAGGTGAGCTGTTTACAGAAAGAGGATAATGCAAGTCACAAAAGCATCCGTCTGGAGAGGCCAAGAAAAGTGTCTCGGGAGAGGTCTTGAACTGTTTTGTTTTCTTGTTTTTGTTTTTCTTTTTTGGCGGAGTCTAGCTCTGTTGCCCAGGCCAGAGTGCAGTAGCACAATCTCGGCAACCTCCGCCTCCTGGGTTCAAGCAATTCTCCTGCTTCAGCCTCCCGAGTAGCTGGGACTACAGGTGCACATTACCATGCCTGGCTAAATTTTGTATTTTTTGTAGGGATGGGGTTTTGCCATGTCGGCCAGGCTGGTTTTGAACTCCTGAGCACTAATGGTCTGCCCACCTCAGGCTCCCAAAGTGCTGGGATTATGGGCGTGAGCCACCACACCTGGCCTTGAACTGGTTATTGAATGATAAATAGGATACTTGAAGAAGAACAAGGGGAAAGGGCCCTAAAAGGGTCAAAACCCAATTTTCAGACTAATAAAAATATAATTCTCATCCAAGTATATGATGAGCATGGGTTGATGTCTCATTTAACCTGATAACAGAGCAGATGACGGAGGAGGGTTTGTGAAACTGATGTGGGAATTGTTAATGAAAAATAAAGAATGCTAGAATAAGATTTCTAAGTTAGTAGCAAAAGTGAGTTAATGATCTACAGGGTAATAACACTAACCTTTGGAGGGTTTTTTTTATTAGATAAAAATCATTTGTATCTTTTCAGTTTTCTATAACTTTTTATAGAATCTGGGCCCTAATCACTGGTAAATAGCATGTCAAGTGTCAAGCAAATTTATCTTCCTTTACAGAGTCAGATGACCCTTAGGCAGACTTTTCTTTTCTTTTCTTTTCTTTTCTTTTCTTTTTTTGAGACAGGGTCTTGCTCTGTTGCCCAGGCTGGAGTGCAGTGGCATAATCATGGCTCACTGCAGCCTCAATCTCCCAGGCTCAAGCCATACCCTGACCTCAGCCTCCCGAGTAGCTGGGACTACAGGCACACACCACCACACCCAGCTAACTTTGGTATTTTTTGTAGAGACGGGTTTTGCCATGTTGCCCAGGCTGGTCTGGAACTCCTGGGCTCAAGCCATCCTCCCACCTCAGCTTCCCAAAGTCCTGGGATTACAGGCATGCGCCACCGCACCTGGCCTAGGCTGACTTTTAAGCAATGCTCTAGTAAGAAACTCCACCCATGGTGATTCTGATGATTCTGTGTATGCTGGTGCGGGCTCACGCTCACTTCTTGTTGACTGAAGGTTGTCTCTTACTCTCGCTCTCTCATTCTTGAACCAGCTGGGACATCGGGGAGTGGTCTGAGTGCAGCAAGACCTGTGGCCTGGGCATGCAGCACCGCCAGGTTCTGTGCCGCCAGGTGTACGCCAACCGCAGCCTGACAGTGCAGCCCTACCGCTGCCAGCACCTGGAGAAGCCCGAGACCACCAGCACTTGCCAACTCAAGATCTGCAGTGAGTGGCAGATCCGGACTGACTGGACCTCGGTACGCAGGCAGGGCAGCCCACTCCATAGCTCCCTCTCCAGCTCCCACCACACTCTCCAGCCCACCAAGACCTGAGATGGGTAACCTTGAGTTCCACAGGAGGGAACCCATCCCTCCTGTGGGGGTCTGGATGGCTGTTTTTGCAAACCACAGGATGTACCAATAGTTGAATAGAGTTTAGGATAGTGTGTGCCGCCCACACCCAACTATGGGTGAGCCCAGGGGCGCCCTGTGATACTGGCCTCATCTGTTTTATGAGTCATGGTGAAGTGAAGGTTGGCAACTGCTGGTAGAGCCAACTCCTTCCAATTTTCCCCACCCATTTTATAGATGAAAAGACTGAGGCCTGGAAGAATAGAGTAGTGTCTGTCAAAATTAAGACTATTAAGGCAGAAATAATTTGATAAAAGATTTATTGGAAGCCAATGTAAGGATCAACCCAAGAAGACACACGAACAACGTTGGACGTGTTCCAAAGTTTGTTACAAGTTGAAAGGCTTTTAGAAGAAACTTTAGGAGAGGAGAGGGGGACCCCTCAAATCGGAGTTATCTTTTTCGTTGGAGGGTACAGCACAGAGGTTGCAATCACTGGCTACAGATGACGACATGCAGGCTAAAATGTTTTAAGTGCAGGACAGTCAATAAAACTTCATGAGTTAGAAATAAATCAGCAAAACTTTATGACTCGGAAACAAACCAAACAAACCAGTGTCCTCTTCAATGTCCACAGGTTACATATTAATCAGTTTGTCAGAAGTTTGAAGAATTCACAATAAAATTGGAGAGACTGACAATAATATTCTTTACTCAAAACAGGATGTAAGCCATGAATCCTAAGATCTTCCTCCTAGGCAACTTAGAATACAGTGTATTCTTTAAGGGCAGAGGCGCATGACTTAACCCTTGCCTGCCATGGCGTTGGGTCCTGTTTATAATTTGGTATCTTGTTGCCACGGAGAGTCCATTCTGTCAGTCTTATGATTTCTCTCTTAACATTAATGCTGGTCAGTTGTGTCTAGACTGCAAAACGGAGGCAGTAGGACAGGGTGTGTCCAACCTCCCATCCTGTCATGGCCAGGAAATCAGTTTTAAAGGTTTCTCTGGGGTCTCCTTGGCCAAGAGGAGGCCCACTCAGTCAGCTGGGAGGCTTAGGATTTTATTTTTAGTTTACAGTAGGCGAGGCATCTAAGGTGGTCTTGTAGGAAAGGATTGTTTCTAGGGCTCAGATCCCTGCCCCAGGTGGTGACATGCATGAAAGAGCCTCAGTCTCATGGGGCTGGTCACAAAGGCTGCTGGCTCCATTCTGGTGATTCTCTCCCAGAGCTGAAGCTGCTAGTTCCCCGACGTCAGTGTGCTATGTTTCAGTGCTCAGTGCCCTGCGGCGTGGGACAGAGGACGCGTGATGTGAAGTGTGTGAGCAACATCGGGGATGTGGTTGACGATGAGGAATGCAACATGAAGCTCCGACCGAATGACATTGAGAACTGCGACATGGGACCCTGTGCCAAGAGCTGGTTCCTCACCGAGTGGAGCGAAAGGGTGAGTGTGACTCCGGGGACCAAGGTCTGCCAGGTGCCTCCAAAACCACACGAAGGTAAGTCACTGGCTCAGAATCCCAAGACTGATTTCTGGCTCTGGGGAGAAAAAAAGGCCCAGAGAAGAATTATCGTAGGCTTTCTATCCTTATGTGAGGACTGAGGGGCTCCAAAGGTGAGGAGTGGGTGTGAAAAACTTGACTGAATTCTCCTTAGCACTCCATGTGGTCACTCCATAACACTAGGTGAAGTGAATAATTACATCCCATCGTTCATATGTCTTGTACGTGCCTGGTGTCTCATAGACACTCAGCAGTGGTAGGCCCCTCTACTGCTTTCTGCCAACTCAAAACATCCCACACCCCATCCCCTCCCCAGTAGCCTGGCCTCCCATGGGGGGTCTCAGGTGTCAAAGAATAACTCAAAGGCATATATAATTAACCAGTGGTCCACCAGTTACCTGGATATAAGGGAAAACAGTCATAGATTAAATTCATCTATCAAAGGCAAAAGGAAGATTTATATGAAAAGGGGATTTTGGAGCTGGAGTGGTGTTTGTTACACAACAGCATGAATGCACTTAATGCCCTGGAGGTGTGGGCTTAAAAGTGGTTACGACGGTCAATTTTATGCTATGTGTATTCTACCACAATCAAAAATAAAGTTTGAGAAAAGACACTAAACAAACTGTGGAACATACCTTGGGACAGGGAGGAGAAAGGAGGAAGGAGGTAAGGAATTGTGCTTCCTTTCCTGGTGGAAGCAGCGGATTTGCGGGCATGGGAGCGGGGGGACAGTCAGAGAGTTTGCCCAGGGCAGCTGCATAGCTGTCAGAGGCACCAAGTCCAGGTTCTGGATTCTCCAGGAGATCTAGGGAGTTTACCTGGGTTGAGGACATGATTGGCTATCTCTGACCTTGGTTAGCAGCCTACCTCTCGGATACACTAGTTCTGCCCCACTTCCCTTGCTAGAATCCTGTGCGTACACATTACCTGTGAACCACATTGAAGTGCAGGTCTGAAGCAGCAGGTGTGGGATGGAGCCAGGGAATCTACATTTATTTTCTTTATTTCTTTTTTTTTTTTCAGACAGGGTCTCATTCTGTTGCCTGGGCTGGGGTGCAGTGGTGCAATCTCAGCTCACTGCAGCCTCGACCTCCTGGGTTCAAGCGATCCTCCCACCTCAGCACCCCCTCCCTACCTCCTCCACAACATAGGTGGGACTATAGGTGCACGCCACCACGCGGGCTAATTTTTTATATTTGTTTGTGGTTTCACCATGTTGCCCAAGCTGGTCTCAAACTCCTGGGCTCAAGTGATCTGCCACCTCGGCCTCCCGAAGCCCTAGAATTATAGGCATGAGCCACCGCGCCTGGCCACAGTCTACATTTCTAATAGGTTCCTGGGGTCTTTGAGGCCACTGGTCCAGGGACCACACTCTGAGTAACAAGGCCATAAAAAAGACAGAGGAGCCCAGCCATATTCTTGGATCTTAGGAGACATGATGCAGCCCATGAGCCCCCACCCATCCCAACTCCCAGCATCATAAGAACAACAACCGTTGTATCTCAGACTCAAAGAAGGACCCTTTCACAGTTTGGGGATATCAACAGACGTGCCCCATACTGCCACATTGGCTGGCTCCAGCTGGTCAGTGTCCATTCTGACCAGTCAATGGCCACCATGCACCTGTTATTGAGTATTTTGAACATCAGCCCTAGAGGCGTTCACATAGGTTTTCTCTCCCTCCACGGTGTAAGATGCCCCTTCTTCATTTTGTCCCTGTCATCACCTTAACAATCCACTTCCATAGGGAGTGTTATCCAGCAAAAGAAGAAGAACAAGCCTGCAAATGCAGCCTTCACTCCACCTCCACAGACGGTTCTGGAGATTCTTACCTAGTGACTCATCTTCTTGTGGGTTCCCCACACCTCATGGCATGTAGCCCCTGCCCCTTAGCCCCAGGATGGCCCCAGATGGAGAGCCCTTGGTGCAAATACTGAGCTCCCAAGATGAGCATCTGACTGTGCCCCCAGTCCCAGGAGCAGACACTAACTTGGCCATCCGGGAAGCTCTAACCAAAGAGAAACAGATGGAGAGTAAGTGCTGCTGGCCACTGACTCAAGCTTCTGCCCTAAAGCTGAGTCCAGGAAAGCTCATCCTAGTTCTTCTGTGTATCCCCGTTTTCCAAGCCTCACATCCCAAACATTAGCTCGTGGCACTGCAGACACAGTAGGGGAAGGTGTTTGTGAGCTCAGCCTCCTTGCCAGCGTGAGGAATCCTCTGCAGTGTCCCTGACATAGGCCACAGCTCTTGCCCAAACCCTTGATCAGAAATTCACTCTGTGTCCAGACAATTACATCTATTTCTTGTACAGCTCAAGGTGTCAAGAGGTCTCCTTTTACAGTGAGCCAAAGTGTTTCTTACTAAGTCCCACTGTCCTTTAGAAAAGGACAGCCCTGCAGCCATCGGGGCACTCATTCCACTTTCTCCCGGCTAAAACTTCCTAGTTTCTTCAACTAGTCCTTTTGTGCTTTGGTTTCTGAACTCATTTGTGTTCTCAGTAAACGTGATGGATTTCCTATATCAGCAAATGGATGAAAAGAATGATGCTGGGCTTTCATTTTCATATTGGAATGATTCTTTTTCTAAATTATGTTTATTATTTTCTGGTTATAAAGTAACACAGTACTGTTTTAAGAATATGAGAAATTTGGAAAAGTATGCTCCAAACCTCTTCACTAAAAGAAAATTTGAGATTATTTTAAGCTGTACTTCAAGCTTTTTTCTTCTCATAATACTTTACCTATATAGCTTTTTCTCCCCATACATATTTTAAAGATATAAATGTATCTTTATATCATAATGTGTGTATAATTTGGTCACCTGCTCTTTTCACTTATTATAAGCATAAAATCTTTAAAACATGATTTGTATTATAATAAGCTGTAGAACTACATGACTGAAACAATCTCCTATGTCTAAATGTTTGGGGTTTTTTAGTTTTTATTTGTATTTTTTAGAGACCAGGTCTTGCTCTGTTGCCCAGGCTGGAGTACAGTGGCACAATCATGGCTCACTGAAGCCTTGAACTCCTGGGCCCTAATGATCCTCCCACCTTAGCCTCCTGAGTAGCTGGGATTACAGATATAAGCCTCCATACACGGGTGATGTTTTACTGTTTAAAAGACAATATTTTAAAAGACTTCAGTAAGTGTTCTTGTGCATTAATCTTTATGTGCACCTTTTCTTATCTCTGTAAAATAGTGGGGACATGGAATCATGTTAAAATATGGGAAAATATTATTAATGCTTTTAGAACTCTTAATACTCTTTAGCTAATTGTTCTCCAGAAAGATTATTTCAGTGTAGTCTTCCAAGCAGCAACTGAGAGCGCTTTTACAGTCATTTTGTTGCCGTGATTCTTTAGTTTGTAAATTCCATGTCTCTACATTTGCCGCTCTCTGAAAAGGCAGTGGGTTCAGAGCACAATACGTACAGAGACAAAACAACTCTGGGGAAAATAACTGCAGTGGTTCATTCCTCTGTGTGTCTCCCATGTTTATTTAGAACAGTAAAAAGCTACATATCAATTTTCCAAAGATTTCCACACTACTTATTTCCCCTCCAATAATGACTTGCAGATTTCTCCTTAAAGTAATTTTGCTTTGTATTTCAACATAAGTTCTTGCTGAATCTAACTTGGCTTAAAATTATAAATAGAGCAAAGAATGAGCACTTTATTCTATTCAGGGAACTCTTTTGTTCATTTTGGAAAAGATGTTCTAAATCATGCAAGTTGGGTGCTATGATGTAAGTAGATAATTTTTGCCTTATCTACCCTCAGAATAGATGATGAATTCTAAATGTTCATGCTTATTTGAGAGTAGATGAGTGGGACACCAGTACACTGGCTTTGGTGTCATCTCCATGACCACCACTTATTTCATATTTGACCCTGAGCCAGCGAGTGACTCACTGAGCTTCAGTTTTTTCAACTGTGACATTGCTGAGTAACTGCTGCAGTAACATATTTGAAGCTATGACCTAGAGGAGGTTGGCACAGTGGGAAGGGTTTCCTTTGGGCTGCTTCATTCTTCTTCAGCTCCATGTCACCAGGGGCCTTTGGGCCACCAGTTGGTCTTAGAAAATGTTCAGCCCCTGGAATGACCAGCGGATGGCAGTCTTCCACTTTTGAATAGTTGCTTTGTGTAAAAAAAGGCCTTGTTAAGCTTCAGTCTGAACTATGAAATTTTTTATTACTGGGAATGAACATGTGTTGAGCACCTGTTCCATGCCAGTCATGAACGAGACACAGCCCCTGATTCAATAAGCTCAAGAGGGAGAAACCAAAGAAAATTAAAGTTCACAAACACTTCAAGTACAGAATGTGTCTTATTGCCCAATTTAAAATTAATTAATCTTTACCTAAATGAATTGAGGTTGTAACCCCAGTCTGAATCTTCTCTTAAACTTCTAGGGACACAAAGTTCTTCTGGCTTAATGACTCACCTTAAAAACATCTTTTCAGCTGCTTTTAATTGAGAGTGGGCCGTATCAGAAGTAAGCATCGTGACTTTTCAGTTCTACAATTCAATGATAGGTCTAAGCACATGTGCAGTTTTCAATCACAACAGGAAAAAACACTTTTAGAAAGTCCACTAGCGTTACTTTGGTAACACCTAATTTCTAAGACAGTTTTCCAGGAAGAAAAGACTGAATCATTTAAATTACAAGAAATGATGCATAAAGCTGAAGTTCAAGAATAGTCATTAGAGCCTTATAGTCCCTTAGGGGCCAATTGGGCCAAGTTTAGGATTTAACTGTTGCTAGAGTGAGAAGGCAGTCCCCACCAGAGGGTTGCTTAGGAATTCCATGTGTTTCTGTGTTTTATCAGCCCAGAAGTTCAATTACAAGTCATGTCCTCTTCTGACTAGCAAAGCAGATTTGGTCCTTCTTTTAGGAACATCCTTTAAGGACAGTGGGTGGGTGTGGTTTGGAGCCTCACCTGGAAGGTTAGTCCCTACTCCCTGGTAGGGATTTCTTCCCCTTGCTTCTGCTGAAATGCTTCCTGGGCCAGGTTCTGTGTGGGGAACTCCTTTCATATTTACATTTGTTGGGCTTTTCACTGCAGGTGTTGTAATAAAATGAAACTCCTCTACAGGCCTCATCCATGTGATGTCCTCCCATTGGGCACTGGCATGGTCCTTCACATTCTTCTTTTAAGTTAAGTACATGGGGATGTAGAGACACTTTCCCAGATGCATGTGCATTACTTGGTTTTGAAAGCAGAAAATTAAGTTAGCTAGCCAGATGGAAATTACCTGGAAAGAAGTAGTCTAAGGGTTGGAAACATGAAGATAACTAAAATTCTATTTACCTTTTCTTCTTCTTTTTTTTTTTTTTTTTTTTTTTTTTGAGATAGCGTCTCACTCTGTCACCCAGGCTGGAGTGCAGTGGCGCCATCTTGGCTCACTGCATCACTGCAGTCTCCGCCTCCCAGGTTCAAGCGATTCTTCTGCTTTAGCCTCCCAAGTAGCTGGAATCACAAGTGTGCGCCACCATGTCCAGTTAATTTTTGTATTTTTAGTAGCGATGGGATTTCAACATGTTGGCCAGGCTGGTCTCAGACTCCCGACCTCAGGTGATCTGCCCACCACAGCCTCCCAAAGTGCTGGGATTACAGGTGTGAGCCACCACACCTGGCCTACCTTGTATTCTTTACAAGAATATTTAAATATCTTGAGTTTTAAAGTTAGGAAGAAAACCAGATCATACATGGCTGAAACAAACAAACAGACAAATCCTTTAGCCTAGAATATTTCAATTATTGTAACAAATTTTAAGCTAAGAGACTGAGTCATTTTCCCAGATTTCTAATAACAATCTAAATAGAGCAAAGGACATGAAAATGTCTGCGAACCTTAGGGGAGGAAAATGTTTCCTCTACATTCTTAGGTTCTCTGGCTGCAGTCTGTGAATTAAGCTGACAAAAGATTAACAGACAAAAAGCATACCAATTTTATTTGATGTTAATATTTTTATAGTGGCATGGCGGGCTTCATAGGAAAGAAGTGACAACCCCAAAGAAGCAACTAGACTTGAGGGATTATATACCATTTTAACAAAGGGTAATAAACTATGGAGAAGTGATTAGAAAAAGTAAAGGGGCTGGGGCTTCTAGGCACAGTAAGTTGTGAGAAATTGACTAAGAAAAATATGGGGGAAACTGACAGAAGACAAGGGTTATTTTATTAAAGTTTATTTTTGCAGACTCATCTTGGAGTCAACTCCCCTCTCCAATGACAAGAATGTTCTCTTCTTCCTAGCGCTGGGAGGGCACCTTTCTCGTGGGAAACTTATGCACTGGTTTTTAGGCAAAAAGGGGGAAGGCAGAGAGCTCTTCCTGCATCTGCTATTTCTCAATAACCTTCAGCTCAAAATAATCAATATGCCAAAGCAACATATTTTGGGGTGGCGTGTTCTGATCCCCTTCAAGCCCTTTGCTCCAGAGGGAGTTTCTTCCCTAAGGGGTCAGGCCCAGCTTAGCAGTGGAAAGGTAAATGTTTGATCACTCATACTGACATGTGATTTTACAAGACTAGATGGCAGCATACAAAAATGAAAGTGGAAATTTTGATAAGGAAATGAGGTCATAAGGATTGTTTTCCTTTTCTCTTTTTTATTAAAATTCTTTGCTTATTTCTAAAATAATATGGGTGAGACCTCAAACATTGACTCTATTTTAAGAAAAGACCCAGAAACCCTTAGAAAGGGCTTTGGTCATGTGCTAAAGGGCCACATCTAGGATTGGAAAGTGCTAATAGATGAACAAGGCAGGGCCCAAGTCTGTATGCAACTGATATTCATGGATTTACTCATGAGTAAGACACTGACCTGAGAAAGAATTAGAGATGATTCATTAGTTCCTGCTCTCACCAAGCCTACTTCAGCAAAGACAAAAAAAAAAAAAAAAAAAAAAAAGACCAGACACAAATAACCATAATACAAAGGCAGGAAGCAGCACACAGATTGTCATGAGAATTCCAAGACTGGAAAGAACATCTTAAATTGGGCAGTCAAGATAGTTTTCATGGAGGAGATGGTATTTGAGCTGAGCCTTAAAGGCTTCTGATCTGTCCAGTGAAGGGAAAGAGTATGCTGGGTGGAGGGAATGGCAGGAGCAAGGACTCTGTTAGCCTTTTATGTGATCAGGGAATAGCAGCCACTCTGAGTCTGTCCAGCAGGAGGTATGTGGGATAGGATAATGGGAAATTAGTCTAGAAGAATTGGGTCAATTAGGGCCATAGTATAGAAAACCCTTAATGCTAGTTGGGGAAGTCCATATGTGACTTCTGTTAGGAATGGGATGACTTCAGAGGGAATTTTTAGCATGGAGTTCTCAACACCTGGCAACCCAATGCATTGGAAAAGCTGGTGAGGTTGAGCATGAAGCTACAGCCACAGTCCAGGGTAAGAAAGTAAACTGTGCTGGGAACCATGGGTGGAAAGGGACAAGACAGATTAGAGAAATGTGGCAGAACTAGAGTCTGTGAGACCTAATGATTGTCTAGATGTTGGAAGCAAGAGGGTAGGAGAACAGTCAACTTTCAAATCCAGGTAGAAACTTGAAAGCAAATCAGAAAAATAAGAGGAGGAATGGTAACAGTGGCGAAGGTGTACATGCTGGATTCAGGGTACCCATAGGACACTCAGCTGAGGATGCCCAAAAAATGTTTGAAAAGATAAGATGAAGTTTAGGTGTGGTGGCACACGCCTGTAATCCCAACACTTTGGGAGGCCAAGGCAGGCCGATCTTGCGCTCAGAAGTTCGAGACCAGCCTAGGCAATGTGACAAAATCCCATCTCTACAAAAAATATAAAAATTAGCTGGATGTGGTGGTAAGCACCTGGAGCTACTCAGGAGGCTGAGGTGGGAGGATCACTTGACCCCAAGAGGTCGAGACTGCAGTGAGCTAATATCACGCCACCTGGATGATGCAATCCTATCTGGGTGACAAAGCGAGACCATGTCTTGAAAAAAAGAAAAGACAAGATGAGAACCAAAATAAGGGCACATTCCAAAGTATGTCAAGACAGATGGAAAATACTCTAAGAGCTTTGGGCTATGACTCAGGAATGTTTTCACTGTGTCCTAGGAGAGGACTGTGTGATTGTAGTAGAAAAATCACTAACAGTTATTTGGCTGTAAGTGAAGATTTTATCCCTATGAGGCTTTGTTTCTCTATCTTGGAGTGGGAATATAGGAGTTGAAGCCCCTTATACCATTTATTGAGCACCTCCTGCCTGCAAAGCATATTATACAGTCTCCATAGCCCTGCCAGAAATGTGTTTCTATGCCAGTTGTCTAGATGAGCATGCCAAAGGTAGGAGGGGCTGGGTCACTTGTTCCAGGCCGCATAGCTAGTGAGGATATCAACACTGATGCACCTAGTCCCAAAGCCAAGCTCTCCCTCTATACCAAGCTGTCTCCCAATCCTCTCATAGCTGTGGCCTTCAGGGACTAGAACAATTTGCCTTAATATCAGGCAGCAATATTGAGGTGACAGACTCAAGTCCCCCTCTTTTCCCAGCCCAGACTTGGCTACTAGCAGGTAGAGATGTGTCCAGGTTTTCGTGTACCCATTCTTCTTCAGCTGAATATATTTTATTTTATTTTATTTTTAGAGACAGGGTCTTCTCACTCTGTTGCCCAGGCTGGAGTGCAGTGGTGCAGTCATAGCTCAGTGTAGCCTCAAACTCCGGGGCTCAAGTGATCCTCCTGCCTCAGCCTCCTGAGTAGTTGGGACTACAGGTGCACACCTACTGCTCCTGGCCAATTTTTTGAATTTTTGTAGAGACAGTCTTACTGTGCTATCCAGGCTGGTCTCAAATTCCTGAGCTCAGGCAATCCTCCCACTTCAGCCTCCCAAAGCTCTGGTACTACAGGCGTGAGCCACCGTACCCAGCCAAGCTGAATGTATTTTTGAGAGCAAAAGCTGGGAAGGATAGTCTAACAAGTATAAGTGTATTAATTGCAGTGGCAAGATTGGATATTTGGAATTTGGAATGAAGCCCAACCCTGAAAATCTAAGACAGGGAGTTGTCATACTGATATCTCATAATGGAGTAGGCTATGCACGAGAAGCTGTCAGATATTTCTAGGGGAAACAGATGGCAGGAAAATGAAGCATTTCATCCTCCTTTCCATCATTTGAAAGTGGCTTCAGCAGCTGCCAGGGCCTCCCCACTAATGTGCCCTTCCCCTGTCTCACAGTGCTCAGCGGAGTGTGGGGCCGGAGTGCGGACACGCTCAGTGGTGTGCATGACCAACCATGTCAGCAGCCTGCCCTTGGAGGGCTGTGGGAACAACCGGCCGGCAGAGGCCACCCCGTGTGACAACGGACCCTGCACAGGCAAGGTGGAGTGGTTTGCCGGGAGCTGGAGTCAGGTGAGTGGCCAGAACTGGGTACGTCTGCCTGTGCCAGGCAAAAGGCAGCATACCAGAGGGATTAGGAACCAGGACTTTGTGTCAAGTGTCCCAACTTTGAATCCCAGCTGTGCCACTGTCTACCTATGACCCTGGAGAAGCTGTTTATATTTCTGGAGCCTCAGTCGGTCAACAGTATTCATTGAGCACCTACTGTGTGCTCATCTAAGTACTTGGGCTACATCAGTGAGCAACACAAATATCCCTGCCCTCAGGGAGCTTATGGCCTAGCATGCTTTCCTCATCTATAAAATGCTGGCAATGATGGTACGTTATGAGGTTATTTTTAGAAGAAATGAAATTGTGTACAAAAAGTATGTAGCACAGTGCCTGACACACAATAAATGCTGGCTGCTGCTATTATTATTCCTGTTAATAAAGCCAGCTTTTTCCGTTTCTTATAGTGTCAGAAGCAGAAATTTTAAAAGTTGGAATTATTCATTATGAAGAATAAATAATACTGAATACTTTAATAATGAAGAATTACATTTTCCCTCTTCCAAAATTGAACGTGAACCCCACGAAGAAAATGTGGAAATGACTGCCTTGTCTTGATTACCATCAGTATTGGAGTTCTTGGGCCACTTAGCATTTGGCTCCCAGGGCTGGCTAGTTCTCCAAGGACTGTTTGGCTTATGATCATGATTTACACATTATCAAGACCTCTGGCTCCATATAGAATTTTTATTTCTTTTAAGTAGCTTTAAAAACCGACCTTGGAAAAAAATGTGCTGCCTTGTCCTTGTAAACTGATACGAGCCCTTTGGAAAGCAATTTGGCAATAAAAGTCAAGAACCATAAAAATGTTCATTTGCCTTAACCCAGTCACCCCACTCCTGGGGATTCATTTTAAGGAAATAATTAACAACAGAAAAAAAAAGTTTTTCAGCAGAGATGTTCATGACAGCAGGATGGTTACAGATATTATGGCATATCATAACTCAGTAAAAGATAAGGTGACAATGACAGTGATCGTTAGGAAGATGTGAAAATGCATATGGCGTAATGGTAAGTGAGAAATAGAATGTGAAGATATCCAAACGCTATCATCTCTACCACTTCAACATAGGGTTTTATGCAAAAGCATAGGGAAATGTTTTTCTTTTCAAATTCCCTTTAATGTTTCTTAAAACATAGAGAATTCTGAAAGAATTCAAGTACTTCCAGTGCTACTCTGGTGAATACCAAAGTTAGACATATTTGCTAACTGATCCCAGCTTGACTTCTCATTAGTTTTCTGGCTCTAGGTGAGTGATTTAACCTCTCTGAGCCTGTTTCCTCATCTGAATATGAAGATAATAATACCAACCTCCTAAGGTTGTTATGAGGTTTTCGTAAGATGCTACACATAAAGAGAGTTACCTATTGCTTGGGACATGATAAATACCTAATAAATATTAGTTCCCATCGCTCTTTGTTTATTTTTTCTGCCAGCAATTGCTATCTCATTACTGGTAGTAAAATACATAGGACCTAAACCCCAAAGATAATTCAGCAGTGACTACATATGGGACACCAATTATACCAAATATCCATAGATGTGTGAAATCATATCAGATCATTATAGTCACACATGTGAAATAAGCAGTACAATTGAACTCATATGTCTACCATTCTTAGAAGAGAAGGGAGCAGGATTCAGGGCCTCTTTTGCTTGTGGCCTCCTATTGACTTTAGACCTAAGCTCAAAGAACTAAGAGTGGTATGAACCCTGGCAAAGACAACCTTTATTTCTGCTAAGATGAGAAGCAAAGGATTGGTTGCCCTGTTGTCCAAAAGGGTCAAGATACAATTTAATATGGCCAAGGTTTTGGTTCTGGATTTATAAGGATATCAGGGCCTGATGGAAACTCCCTGCCCTAGGAATTTGACTCCCCAAAGAAAACTAAATAAGAGCATGCTTATTTCTTGAAAGGTAAGTTTTAAACATTAACTGACCTCAGAATATAAAAATAAATGTTCCTTCCAACCATATGGGTTGAATGACAGTTGGCATTTCGAATACCCCACCAACCTGGTCACAGTGATTAGTCCAGGGGTAGACATGTGACCCAACAGGTGGACGTGTGACCCAAGCTGAGCCAAACAGAATCCTTCCCGGGGACTTTTCATTTGTGTTTTAGGAAAGAGACTCACTAGGCGGTTGTGAGCTCAAGTGCTGGCAGTGGCCCTACTGAGGCTTGTGCAAAAAGCCAGTCTGAGAGAATGAGACGTAAGTCCACGGAGAGGCAGAGACCAAGGAGTTTCTGGCTTTAGAGTCTTTTGACTCCACCAAGAAAGGCATATATTCCACTTCTGCTGCTTCCCAGATCCCTGGAAACTAAGCCAGTCTGAGAGAATGAGACGTAAGTCCACGGAGAGGCAGAGACCAAGGAGTTTCTGGCTTTAGAGTCTTTTGACTCCACCAAGAAAGGCATATATTCCACTTCTGCTGCTTCCCAGATCCCTGGAAACTAGGAGTATATCAAGCTTAGGGAGTCTTTTTCTACTCTGGAGGCACAGTAGCCCAACTCTTACTCATAAGAGTCTACCAAGTCTATTATTTATGCCCAGAATTATTTCCTTTCTTCTCTTATCAATTCTGAGTTTACTGCAACCTTAGACTGTCTTAGTTCTGGGGAGATCTGTCATAGTCTCTAGTCTTCAGGAGCAGCCATTTTGTCTGCCTCTGGGTCTGGATTGCATTTTATTGATTGCATTTATTGCAATAGATATTTTTATTCTCATCTTTTCACGAATCAATGATCCACCAAAGTGCAGCTGCAGGAATTCTTTAGGTACAGAAACATGCATAATTGCCATCTCTTCTCACTGAAAGCATTTACCCCTATTAAATATTACTTTGTGTCATGTATGCTTTTCTCTGTGGATTATATTTTGTCTACTATTTGAATTACTCCATCTTGTTTCTCATTTTTGATTTTCACCTGATATATCTTCATCAGTTTCTTAATTTTCAAACTTTTATGTATTTTAAGGTATATATTTCATATGGAGGACTATTTTTGTCTTTATTTTTACCCAATCTATAGACCTTTGTGTTTTAAGAGTTAAATTTTAACCATTTATATTTATTGTAATCACTTATATGTTTGGACTTTTCCCTACCATCTTATTTTATGTTTTCTGTTGTCATGCTTTCTTGCTTCTTTCCTCTTTCCTTTCAACATGTTTGTTACTAGTCAGGTTTTCTTAATTCCATTTTTTCCCCTCCAACGTTTTGGAAGTCATCAGTCTTCTAGTGGTATATCTTCTGTGATAACATTCAAATTTTTTTTTTTTTTTTTTTTTTTTTGAGACGGAGTCTTGCTCTGTCGCCCAGGCTGGAGTGCAGTGGCTGGATCTCAGCTCACTGCAAGCTCCGCCTCCCGGGTTTACACCATTCTCCTGCCTCAGCCTCCTGAGTAGCTGGGACTACAGGCGCCCGCCACCTCGCCCAGCTAGTTTTTTTGCATTTTTTAGTAGAGACGGGGTTTCACCGAGTTAGCCAGGATGGTCTCGATCTCCTGACCTCGTGATCCGCCCGACTCGGCCTCCCAAAGTGCTGGGATTACAGGCTTGAGCCACCGCGCCCAGCCAACATTCAAATTTTTAGCACAGAATTTTAACTTTTATGTATCCATTAGTGTCAAGTTATCAGAAACCACATCTCTCCTAAAAGAAAATAGAAGCCTTCCCCTTTTATTTACCTCCATTCTCTCAATCTACAGTATCTCCAAAAAGATGTTGATATTATCTAGATCTAGCTCCAGATTAATGTTAATTTTATAGAAAATATAGATTTAAATTTTAAAATAACTTTCTCCTTTCCCCCCAAAGATTCTTTTTTATTGAACTATAATTCACGTGCCATAACCTTTAAAGATATACAATTCATTGGTTTTTAGTAAATTCACAAAGTTGTACAACCAATTCCAACACATTGTTATCGTCCCAAAAAGACACCTGGTATCCATTAGTAATAATAGCTTTTATTGGTGTCTTTGCCAGCTCCTTCTTTTATATCCTGTGTCTTCTTCCTGGTTCTTTTTATTTTGCTAAAGACTATAACCCAGAAAGTCTTTCAAATAGGATTTGTAAGTGGTAAGGTTTTTGAGCCATTGAATACCTGAAAATGACTTCATTTTGCACTTTGACACGAATGCTTCTGGCAGATGACTCACTGCTTCCTCTTCCTTGGCACAGTCAGGCCACCCCAGCTGCTCTTGGCCAGTAACTCAGCTGATCACTCATTGTCCTGAGACCTCCATCCTGATCTCCATCTACCACCAATATAGAATGAAGCACATGATTTTTGCTAGAACTCCTCCTCTGTGTGCATTTGGACTATAGTTTCCTTCTTCAATTTGATCTCATCTGTCTTTCAGTGTTCAAAGATTCCCCATAATTTCTGGTCCACCAAGGCTGATTGCCCTTTCTTGTCTTCAAATGCTGTCTCATGCGTGAGTACACACACACACACAGATACAGATACACATAAACACATTCATTCACTTTCCAGACATGCATATTCTGCCATTTCTAAGCATTTACAGTAAGAGAAGACTGAGATGTGCTCATTCTCCCTTAAGTACACAATCTCTTCAAGGACTTGCCAAAAATAGCAGAAGATAACGACAGGTTTTGATCAAAGTGTACAGTCTTCTGTTCTGCCACTTAGTACAGATGTAGGATCTCATAGCATTGAGGGGTCTTTCAGATCATGTTTCCAAACCCCTCACTTTTGCTTTTCAGATAAGACCACAGCGACCTGGGAAAGGGCAGTGTCTTGGCCAAAGACACAGAACTATTTAGCGACACTGTCTAGACTCTAGTTTCCATGTCTCCTGACTTCGGCCTAGTGTTCCACCCCTGCCGCCCGTCCCTGCCCCATCCTCATTCCTCCTGCGGGAGAGGCCAGACCTTTGCCTGCTGCAGTTTGTGGCTCTTCTCCTGCCTTCAGTTCTTCCAATGCCTGCAGCACTTGAGAAAAGGACAAGACACGAATAGAAAAGGAAAAGGACATGTATAGAAAAAGAAAAGGCCAAGACACAAATACACTGCAAATCATAAACTAACATGGAGGAAAATAGGAGAGTAGGAAGAGTAGGAAATCTTACAGTTTTGTTTTGTTTTGTTTTGGCTGGTTACGGCAGCTCACACCTGTAATCCCAGACCTCTGGGAGGCCAAGGCAGGCAGATCACTGGAGGTCAGGAGTTCGAGACCACCCTGGCCAATATGACGCAACCCTGTCTCTACAAAAAATACAAAAATTAGCCAGGTATAGGGGCTCGTACCTGTAGCCCCAACCACTTAGGAGGCTGAGGCTTGAACCTGGGAGGCAGAGGTTGCAGTGAGCCAAGATCGCACCACTGCACTCTAGCCTGGGTGACAGAGCAAGATTCCATCTCAAAAAATATATGTTTTTTTTAAATAAAAAACTTAAAGTTTTTTGAATGCTACGAAGATGGCAAAAAAGAAGGCATAGACAAAGCAGAAACTGATGGCCTCTGCTAATTCATGCCCTGTGTGACTAATTCATCATTTGTTTGGTTTGGGGGTTTTATGATTTTTTTCCCATAGATAGGGGTTTTTCTTTCTCCTTATTTTTATTTGATTGTGTGGCTGTCTATGGACAGCAAAGCTAATATTTAGAGTTTGAACTGCAGACATTGTTGCAGGCTTCTTATAAAGGTAGTAAATTCTTTAAAGTCTATAAAAGCACACAGACCACAGCTTTACAATTTTAAATCAAAAAGTATTAAGAGGCTGCGTACAGTGGCTCACGCCTGTAATCCCAGAACGATGGGAGGCCAAGGCAGGAGGATTGGTTGAGGCCAGGAGTTCAAGAACCAGCCTGGCAACATAATGAGACACCATCTCTAAAAACAATTTTTTTTTTTTTTGAGACGAAGTCTTGCTCTGTTACCCATGCTAGAGTGCAGTGGCACAACCTTGGCTCACTGCAACCTCTGCCTCCCAGGTTCCAGCGATTATCTTGCCTCTGCCTCCTGACCCCAGGTGATTCAACCACCTTGGCCTCCCAAAGTGCTAGGATTATAGGAGTGAGCTACCGTGCCCAGCCCCCGTCTCTAAAAAAAATTTTTTTTAGTTAGTCAGGCAAGGCCTGGTGTGGTGGCTCATGCCTGTAATCCCAGCACTTTGAGAGGCCAAGGCAGGCAGATCGTTTGGGTTCAGGAGTTCAAGACCAGCCTGGGCAACATGGAAAAACCCCATCTCTACAAAAAATACAAAAATTAGCCAGGCATGATGACATGTGCCTGTATTCCCAGCTACTCTGGAGCCTGAGGTGGGACTATCACTTGAGTCTGGGGAATGGAGGTTGCAGTGAGCCAAGATCACTCCACTGCACTCCAGCCTTGGTGACAGAGTGAGATCCTGTCTCAAAAAAAAAAAAAAAAAAAGAACCAGGCAAGATGGTGCACACCTGTGGTCCCAGCCACTCTGGAGGTTGAGGTGAGAGGACCACTTGAGCTCAGGAGGTTGAGGCTGCAGTGAGCCATGATCACACCAGTGCACTCCAGCCTGGATGAGAGAGTGAGACCTTGTCTCAAAAAACAAAAGTATTGAGTAAACCAAACGTGAGCAAAAAAAAAAAAAAAAAAACATTTTGCAAAGTAATAGATACTAAATGGGATAATTTATGAGCAAACAGTTATATGCATTTTATTTCCATAAACTAATGAAATGCACCAACATATGGAATTGCCTGGCTTCTTTATGGGGTCACTACTCCATGTTGCAGATTTCAGCACCACATTAGGAAACAAGAAGATTGGGCTCTGTTACAGTTCCCGCTGGCTGCCCTGTTGGAACGGGAGGGTTGACCATAGGGTACATTTTCCCAAGCCTTAGGTCTTCTTCTCAGCTTTGGGTGTTCACAGGTGTGCAGAGTCTAGGAGTTCATTCAGTCACAGTATCCACCTCCTAAGAAAATAACAGATAAGAATGTCAGTTCATTGTCTTACCTCCTGTGAGAAGTGTCAGATTCTATGGGACAGAAACAACCAAATGACCTGGCTGGTGTGTTCCTGCAGGAGAGTTTATGGTAAATTGTTTCCCTCTCAGCACAGAAGACAATAAGATCTTAGTGACCAGTGTCCTCCAGGTATGACAATGAGGGCACCAAGTCTGCATTTGGAGACAGAACTGTTAGGAAATTGCAATCCATATGCCACTTCTCCTCCAGAAACATTTCCAAGATCTCATGGGTTCTTCCTCCCAGAGTTGGTGGTAGAATTGACAGTGCCCATCATAAGCATCCCTTGATGGACAGTAGCTGCTGCCCCCTTTCCATCATGTGACACTCATCTTTCTCTGCTTCTTTCTGCAGTGTTCCATCGAGTGTGGGAGTGGGACACAACAGAGGGAGGTGATTTGTGTTAGAAAGAATGCAGACATCTTTGAAGTGTTGGACCCCTCTGAATGTTCTTTCCTGGAAAAACCCCCCAGCCAGCAATCCTGCCACCTCAAGCCTTGCGGAGCCAAATGGTTTAGCACCGAATGGAGCATGGTAAGTCATGGTGCTCTTGATGGAGGTTGCATTGACACACTGTCCCCCATCTGAATTCCTATAGACCCCTCTGGGCCAGGCACTGGGTTCAGCCCTGAAAGAGATTCCCTACAGCAATCTACCTTAGGTGATGGCTGCTGGGGTACCCCGTGAGCCACCCTTGGTGGAGGTACTCCCCTTGGTGGGTGAGGCCTGAGACCTAGATGATCTTGGTTTCTAAATTATAGAAACAGTGACTCTTGCACTTCGGTGTGAGATCTGGGGATCTTGTTTGACAAGACCAACTCTGGGCCAACCCTGGCCGAGGATTGGCATTTTTAGCAAGTTCCTAATGTGTGTTGGATGGAGTTGTCTTTGGACTGCATTTTGAGCAATGCTGCCATAGAGGATTGAGGATTCAAGGGTGCTGTTAAAAGTACTAAATCTGATGCCAGGTGTGGTGGTTCACGCCTGTAATCCCAACACTTTGGGAGGCCAAGGTAGGAAGATCATTTGAGGCTAGGAGTTTGAAACCAGCCAGGGCAACTAGCAAGAACCCGTCTCTAAAAAAAAAATTTTTTTTTAATTACTACATTATACATACACAGAGTGTGTGTGTGTGTGTGTGTGTGTGTGTGTGTGTGTGTGTGTGTATACAGTTTTTAAAAATCCTATAGACATTTTGGATTATGGATTGTGGGACTCATTCTGTTTTCTGTTTGAACTGGCTACAAGGAACCTCAAAGCCACAATTATGCCTCACCTCAAAGAGAGAGTGTACCGGATCCTGCAAAGTAGATTTTATGTTCTAATATTCCCGTGGCTTCACTTTCTTTTTCCTACTTTTATCTTCCTTTAGTCCTAGTTTTCTCACTTTTTAAAAATCTTGTGACCCTCTAAGTCTTTCTCAAGTCATTTGAAATCCTTTTGTAAGGAGGGAAATAGTGTGTAAGTGAAGAAAGAGAGAGATGGATAAATACAGAAATAAGTCATTAAGAAATGAAAGGGGAAAGGATGGATATAGTGATAAGATCCATTTTTTTCAAGTTGAAGAGTACATTTTCAAGAAGCTTCCTAAAACAGAAAACCATCATTCCAGGTGACCAGAAAACCTCCTGATGGCCCCATCCCAGGTGACCATTGGCATAGTTTTGTGGGTCAGGGTGGGAAGTGGGGGAAGGGTCATTCTGCTTCTCATCACTGAAGATCTTCAAGCAGAGGCTGTAGTGAGCCCAGAGTAGGGGGGCCAGAGCCTTTCTCACAATGATCCAAGGGTGATAAAAGGGAATTTTGCTTAGAAAATATATGAATAAAAGTTGAGAATTCCATTTCCAAAAAGTGTCTGTCTGCTCCAGTGATAACAGCTATTTGGCTGTGTAGCAAACCACATCTCAGAGGCAGATGGGAACGAAGAAGGTGGGTTGAAAAGGTATTCTGTCAACTTCTGGGAAGTGGAATTTAATTATTTTGATGTTGGCCAAGGCTTGAGGATACAGTAATAGACCGCAGTTTTCCTTGTCATCTGATTTGGAGAGTCTACAAAGAGCCAAGTCGAAGGAGACAAATTCCAAAAACACCTGCTATAAACAACCTAAATGTCCATCAACAGGTGAACAGACAAACCATGGTGCATCCACACAGTGGAACGAAAAACTCAGCAACAAAGATATAGATGAACTTCCAGTGCATTTTGCTAAGTAAAAAAAAGCCAGGTTCCAAAAACTACATGTTGTGTGAGTCCATCTATGTAATATTCTGTAAAAGGAGAAGCTACAGAGACAGAGGCCAAATCAGTGCCTGCTGGAGGATGGAGTGACCACATCTGTGCAATCTGGGCAGCACGGGAATTTTTTGTCTGCAATGAAACGATTTCATGTCTTCTTTGCAATAGAGATACACAACTGTATGAATTTGTCAAAACTGATAGGTCTGTATGCCACAAAAGGGAAATTTTAGATGCAAATTTAGAAAATATGAAGTCAATGGTCACTATAATAGCAAAGACTGATGAAAGCTAGACTTCTTTGAATGTAACTTGTTTTACAAATTTGAGTCTGGAACTAAGTAAATATTTTAGATAATTATAAAGGAAAATTAAATTTTTAAAAAGCAATCCCCCAGAACTGAAAATACAATGAAACAAATTAATCTAAATATGTTTCCAGTTGGTGGCATCAGCACTATTGCAAGTAACTTTAATACATAGTAGTTTGGCATTCTATCACTAAAAAAATTACTGCAGAAAAATGTTCACACTGTTTGCAGTTTTCCTATGTTTGGTGCTAGTATTGTACTGGATATGATGATTGGGCATATAATGTGTGAGAAGGTAAATGAGTAATTAGATGATAGTATAATTCCTTTAGACCCAATATCCTTGAGAAGTAGGATGTTCAACTTAGGAGAAAGTAGATACAGATACAAGATAGATATTGTACGACTTAAGGCCTCAATAAAAAGCCTGTTGTCCTTAATTTGAATTGGAAGTGTCAGTATAAACTTAGAAATTAAGTTATCTTTCTAAAAATCTTTTCTAATTTCACCCACTGAAAGAGTCTAGAATCAGTGACCAACCTAGAGATTCAGAGGGGTGGCTGCTTCCAGACCAGGGGCAGCATATATGTAAGTTAGGTTGGGATATCCTTTCCTAGCAGACAGCAAGGAAGTTCTTAAACACAACGGAGCTCATGTCCAAAGCATCCCAGAGCCAATTTGTAGAGGCTCCTCTGAGCCAGTGAGCATCAGTAAGAAGAAGAATACCATAGATTGGATGAAACACATTATATGTGTTTAAATCCATCCATTTACAATAAGTTTATAATACTTTAAAAAACTAATAGGTCATCATTATAGGATGTTAGGGAACCAACTTATTATTATGAAAACCGGTAAATGAAGGGAAAGATTCAAGTGTTTATACTCTCTTTCTTAAACAACATACCACTGGGTAACCAAAGAGTAAAAGTGCTGAGGGAAGGATTCTTTATGAAAGATTTCCAGCTAATAAAAGGCAAAATGGTAGAATTAGAATTAGAATTCCAGACCCCCAATAAACTAATGGATCTGAGCATTGCACATCAGTGGCCACCAACATCTCCAAAAGACAGGCAGTCCCTGGGAAGTAGTCACACACACACACACACAGACACACACACACACACACACACACACACAAAATACCCTGCACCTATTCAGGCCTCTTTTAGGTCCAGCTTCCAATGTTCAGGAAATATAGAGCATAGAGGAACATGAACTACATCATGGGAGCACAGTCAGCAAAATCGAGACTATGGGAAACCACACAACAAATGACTCAGTTCCACCCCACCCCGCTGCAACCAAAAGCTTTTTAAGTGCAAGGAGGAAAAAGACACTGGAAGAGAAACCTATGGATTGAAAGAGCCCAAGACATATTGACCAATTGCAACTTGTAGACCTGATGCAGATCCTGATTTTTAAAGGAAAAAAAATATTTATTAAAAAATCTTGGCTGGTCGCGTTGGCTCACACCTGTAATCCCAGCACTTTGGGAGGCCGAGGCAGGCGAATCACCTGAAGTCAGGAGCTTGAGACCAGCCTGGGCAACATGGCGAAACCCCATCTCTACTAAAAATACAAAAATTAGCCAGGCGTGGTGGCACATGCCCGTAATCCCAGCTACTGGGGATGCTGAGGCAGGAGAATCGCTTGAACCTGGGAGGCGGAGGTTACAGTGAGCCGAGATTGTGCCACTGCACTCCAGCCTGGGCGACAGAACAAGACTCCATCTCAAAAAATAAAAATAAAAAAAAAAATCTATAGGATTCACAAGATAAGCGGAAGTAGGAACAGTGGGTCTATATTGAAGAGAATAAGAAAGTATTGTAATTTCTAGGTAGAATAATGATATTGTGGTAATTGTTAAGAGTTCTTGTCTTTTAGAGCTGCAGCCTGAATTATATGGAAGAGTGATCAGATGTCTAGATTTGCTTCAAAATAGTGGGAGGAGCAGGAGGGCTGGGGGATATGGATGGGACACACCTGGCATGAGTTGTTGATTGTTGAAGCTGATTGATAAGTACATGGGAGTTTGTTTTCATATTCTATCTCCTTCTGGAAATGTTTGAGATTTTCCAGTGTCATCTTTCTCCAGTATACTGAACTATTAGTCTGCCCAAAAATCTGACCTTTTCCTTTGTTCCCATGCAGTGTTCCAAGAGCTGCCAGGGTGGCTTTCGGGTCCGGGAAGTGCGGTGTCTGTCAGATGACATGACTCTAAGTAACCTCTGTGACCCTCAGTTGAAACCAGAGGAGAGAGAATCTTGTAACCCTCAGGACTGTGTCCCTGAAGTTGGTAAGTAGATATTTCAATCGTGGGGGAAAAGTTTGTGTTTTTTAAGCTTGTCAAATTCTCTGGTATGACAGTAACAAGCCTCTTCTAGGCTTTCTGTGACCTTGCACACAGTCGTGGGGTTCAGAGGGTCAAGGTGCTTTTGGTATTATAAGTTTCATAGTTTAAGATGATCATTCATAGCATGAATGGCTGTCTAAGCCACCCACCAAGAGACACACTTTAGTGTGGATTGATTAAAATGGTAATGCCTTCAAAGATTTGGCTCTATCATCCTTAAGGTCAAAGTAGTAAAATGTCAACTTTTAATTGTAGGTGCAAACCAGTGTAGGCTGGACCATGTGGGGAGATTCTGGGAACTTAGCAGGGACTTGGCAGAAAAAGGAGGAAGGGGAGGAGGCCAAGAATTGGTAGAGACAGTGATGGAGGATCTGACCGTCTCTTAGAGGGGCGTAGCGCAAGCTGAGTCCAGAAAGATGCAGTGACCAGACTCAAGGAGGGGGAGTGGCAGCAGGAAGATCTAGGCCGCACAATGGTCAGAGTCCTGCAAAGAACAGCAGTCTTGTAATTCAGAAGACCCCAACCTGCACCCTTGAAATAGGGGCCAGTTCCCTGAAGGAAAGCACTGGAGAGCGTCAGGGAGGTGAGGCCCTCTCACAGGCTGCGGTTCACGAGGAAGGTGCCCATCCCAGCAGGGGAGCTCAAGTACAGTCAGAAAACCAAAGAAGGCACCTCGCACATAGATTGAGCAGATAGGAAGTGTGAGGTGGGTGAAGATGCATCTCCAGAGGCATATTGGATGCCCTAAAGCCCCACCTGAAATCTACTGAGAATGCACCCCCAGGTGTAGTCAGGACTGGTTCCAGAATGGAGGTGCACCGAGCCCCTTCAGTAGGCTTCTTCACGGTCTCCTAAGAACAGATTTACTTTTCTGTCTTCACAATAACATTAAAGGAAGTGTATTAATATATCAATAAGCTTTCATGGAGTAGATTCCTCCTGCTGTGGACCAAATTGAAGGTTTTAGTATACTGACCTAACATCCTTCCTATCCCAGGGAAGATGTGTCAATGACGGCATAGATGCTTTATAATCAAAAGCTTCCTTGTCCCATCAGTGACCCATGACTAAAGTTATAGGGATGACCATTCCCAGTAGCTACCAAAAAGCCATAAATTCCATAAGAAGAAAATTAACAAGTTTATAAGATCTATATAGAAAAAATAAATAATTAAGAAAGCCTTGCTATTGAATATAAAGGGAAATGTGAATAGATAGAAACATTAACATGTTCCTAAATGGGAACACTCAATACTATAAAGATGATAAAAGAAGGTTCCCAAGGGGAGCAGTATGTGCCATATATTGGAACATATTATAAAGCTACAGAAACGAAAACTATTAGGTTGGTGCAAAAGTAATTGTGGTTTTTGCCATTATTTTCAAAGCTGCACAAACCTAATATATGATATAGGCATACCATATACCAATGTTATAATGCAGAATTCTGAAACAGACTCCTTTATAAAGGGAAGTTAAGTTTGATGAAGGGGGAATGATAAGTAAGTGGGGAGAGGAGAGACTTCCATTGTATTGAGACCACACTGAAGATCCCTTTAAAAATATAAGATATATAAATGTCTAGTGGATTAAAGACTCTAACAGAGAAAACAGTCTGTAAAAATGCTAGAAGAAAGTATCTTGGACTGGATGCAATGACTCACAATCCCAGCATTTTGGGAGGCCACGATGGGAGGATTGCTTAAGCCCAGGATTTCAAGACCAACCTGGGAAACATAGTGAGACTGCATCTCAATAAAAAATGCTTAAAAATTAGCTGGGCATGGTAGTGCACGCCCGTGGTCCCAGCTAATTGGGAAGCTGAGGTAGGAGGATCACTTGAGCCCAGGAGGTCAAGGCTGCAGTAAGGTGCAATCACACCACTGCACTCCAGCCTAGGAGACAGAGTGAGACCATGTCTCAAAAAAAAAAAGAAAAAAAAAAGGAAGAAAAAAAATTTATACACATAAAGTTTCCTGTTTGTCTCAGGCCAGATAATATAACTAAAGACAGTCAAAATCACCAGGTCCTTGGAATTGATTGTGTAATTCTCAAAGCCAGGAATGATTGGCATAAGCAAATCATATACTCTGAAGGGCTGTCACTTAGCTGCCTCACTTTGTCAAAGGCTTCTAACTAATATAATGTGCTACAAAATGTGTTGCCACTGTTTTGTCTTCTATGTTTGTCTGTGGTGTCTTTTCAAGTGGGGGGAGTTGTCTAGCTTCTAATTATATAAAATCCAGCTAGAGAAAAAAGGGAAACTATGAGATTGACAAACCAGAAGATGTACACAAAGCCTTGGTATTCTTTGATGTGCCTCAAAATTATACCTGTCAACGCCAAAGTTACTAAAGATGTCCAGGCCACAAGCCAGAGTTATGACGCACACTCCGGCATATCCCGGAGGGCTGCTGAGAACAAGAATCTGTGTAGGCTCTGAAGGTAAAGAAGGCTCAGGTGCACATTTTGATGACGATGCTGAAGAAGAAAATAGTACCTGAGTACACAGGTACATGTGTGCTGTTGTCAACTTTTTGAAGTCTGCATATAATCTTTCATCTTATCCCAGAGTGACATTAATAAATCATCCTACAATTGATAGCATCTTAAAATCAAATAAATGTCACTCAAGTAGACAGAAAATTAAATCCCCAATATAGACAGAACTCACTCAATTTTTAAAAAGACAAATGGTCCAGTTTTGTAAAGGATAAAAGAAATGAACAAACCCACCACAAGGCCGGGTGCGGTGGCTCATACCTGTAGTCCCAGCGCTTTGAGAGGCTGAAACTGGTGGATCACTTGGGCCAAGAGTTTGAGACCAGCCTGGGCAACATGGTGAAATCCTTCTCTACAAAAATTATAAAAATTAGCCAGGTGTGGTGGTGCATGCCTGTAGTCCCAGCTACTTGGGAGGCTGAGGTGGGAGAATCACCTGAGCCCAGTAAGTCGAGGCTACAGTGAGCCATGATCGCACCCACTGCACTCCAGCCTGGGTGACAGAGTGACACCTGTCTCAAAAAAAAAAAATCTACCACAAGAGGCTGAAGAAATGCTCAAGCTACTAGTAATCAGAAATGCAAATTTTAAAAATAATGGGAGTCCATGTTTTTTCATAAAATTGGCAAACTTTTAAAATATTAGACATTGTTCAGTGTGGGTAAACTTGTGGGGAACAAGTCAAGTGCCAACTTGTAACTTGGTGTAATCTTTTTGGAGAGAATTTTGTCAATATCTATGAAGATACAACGCACTTATTACCTTTGACTTAATAATTTCACTTCTAGGAATATATACTAAAAATATGCTGTCAAAAATTTACAGATACACACACACACACACACAAAGAATAGGGCTCACCGGGTGTGCCACCTACTCAGGATGCAGAGGCAGGAGGATCACCTGAGCCCAGGAACCTGAACTGTGGTTGCCCCTAGGAACAGTCCCAGCACCTCAGCCTGAGCAACACAGAAAGACCCCATCTCTGAAAAAAAAAAAAGGGCTTAATGAATTGTGTAGAATTAACAAATGAACTGTACAATTTCTTGTAACTTATAAAAGTTGGAAGCACGCCGGGCGTGGTGGTTCACGCCTGTAATCCTAGCACTTTGGGAGGCCAAGGCGGACAGATCACGAGGTCAGGAGCTTGAGACCAGTCTGGCTAACACAGTGAAACCCCATCTCTACTAAAAATACATGAAAT
This sequence comes from Rhinopithecus bieti, assembly GCF_001698545.2. Lineage (NCBI taxonomy): Eukaryota > Metazoa > Chordata > Mammalia > Primates > Cercopithecidae > Rhinopithecus > Rhinopithecus bieti. Next base: position 806,197 of record NW_016812251.1, on the reverse strand, counting down.
TAGCTGGGTGTGGTGGCACACGCCTGTAGTCCCAACTACTCAGGAGGCTGAGGCAGGAGAATCACTTGAACCTGGCAGGCAGAGGTTGCCTCATGAACAACAAGCTGAGATGGCACCATTGCACTCCAGCCTGGGCAACAAGAGCAAAACTCCATCTCAAAGAAAAAAAAATTGGAAGCAATTACATTTCTATAAATAGAAGGAAATACTTATTTAAATATGTTCCAGCACATAGGACAAAATACACCCCAAAAAAGAAGATGGTAGATATTATGATACAAAACAATTATCTAAATATATTTATTAGTAATATTTTAAAAAGCAAGCAGCTGAGAAGTATATTGTCAGTTCTTTCCCAAAGTAATCTGTAAATTCAAGCAATATTAATCAAAATCCAGGCAAGGGTTTTCACAGAAAAATATGACAACCTGTGTCTAAAGTTTATGCGGTGGCTCACGCCTGTAATCCCAGCACTTTGGGAGGCCGAGGCGGGTGGATGACTTGAGCTGGAGTTGGAGACCAGCCTGGCCAACATGGTGAAACCCTGTCTCTACTAAAAATACAAAAAAAAAAAAAAAAAAAAAAAAAAAAAAAATTAGCCTAGTGTGGCAGCGTGCACCTATAATCCCAGCTACTCGGGAGGCTGAGCCAGAAGAAAGGCTTAGACCTGGAGGCAGAGGTTGCAGTGAGCCGAGATAGAGCCACTGCACTCCAGCCTGGGTGATAGAGTGAGACTCTGTCTCAAAATAAAATAAAATAAAATAAAATAAAATAATAAAATGAATTTTTATATGGAAGAGCAAGAGCAAGGAACCAAGAAGAGCCAAGGCTGTTTTGATGAACCATGTTGAGGGACTTTTCCTACCACATATCAAGGCATATTGGCACAAGGATGGATAAAAAAATCCAAGAGAGCAGAATAGAGAGCCCAGAAATGAACATATAAAGGATGCGTGATATATGATGGAGGTCACATTATGAATCTGTGGGGAAAAGATGAACAATTCAATAAATGGTCATGAGACAACTGTTTATCCATATACAAAGAAAAAAACAAACTGAACTCCCTCCTCTCATCCTACCCATACCATACACACCACAAACCCTAATTCCTGGCGGATTAGTCAAATGAATGTGAAAAGCACATTTAAAACTTTTAGAAGAGAATGGGGAAATTTATATTTTATTTCAGAATACAAAAGGGTTTTTTAAATGAAACCAACAATTCCAAACCACAAAGGAAAACATAATATCAATTACATTAAAATTAAAAATCTCTGTTTATCAAACAACACCAGAAGCAAAGTGATCAGAAAAGTCACGGGCTGAAGAAGATATTTGCAGCACATATAACGTAACTCACAAGGGATCAGATCCATTAGATATAAAGAATTTTCGTGAATCATTTTTTAAAGTTAACTAAATCAGAAAATGAGCAAAAGATCAGAAAAGCAATTCACAGAAATGGAAGCTTGAATGGCAAATGTACATGATATGTTCAGCCTCACATGGGAATCATTTCACATTCACTAGCTCAGCAAAAACTAAAACATATGGCAAAAAAAGAATTCTTCTGTTCCGCTGACAGGAACACAGGAACTTAAACAGTTATACCGACTTTGGAGAGCAAACTGATTGTATCTAGCAAAGTTGGATATACCTTATGACCCAGCAAGGCCCAGGCAGAGAATGTAACAAAACTACTTAAAAGTATTGTTTGCACTAGGAAAAAAAGTTGGATTAATATCCAACTTAAATGTCCATCAATAGAAAATGATTAAATTGTGAATTATATATACAAGAAAATTCAATAATGAAAATATTTATAGCATTCATTAAATATGAATGAATCGCACAAATTCAACAATGAGCAAGTTGCCAAGGAGTTTATATAATATGTATCTTTTTTATGTTTAAATGTCACAGAGTGGTGAGGGATTCCATCATATAGAGTTTAAGTGTAAAGAAATGTTTGGGAGGCCGGGCGCGGTGGCTCACGCCTGTAATCCCAGCACTCTGGGAGGTCGAGGCGGGCGGATCACAAGGTCAGGAGATCGAGACCATCCTGGCTAACGCGGTGAAACCCCATCTCTATAAAAATACAAAAAATTAGCCAGGCGTGGTGACGGGCGCCTGTAGTCCCAGCTACTCGGGAGGCTGAGGCAGGAGAATGGCGTGAACCCGGAGGCGGAGCTTGCAGTGAGCCGAGATCGCGCCATTCACTCCAGCCTGGGCAACAGAGCAAGATTCCGTCTCAAAAAAAAAAAAAAAAAGAAATGTTTGGGGATAAGAAACGCCAAATGTGGGACTTCTGATTACCTCTGGAGTGATGAGGATGAAGGAGGAAGTGATCAGAGAAAAGTGAGGACACAGATGAGTAACTTATTCTCTATACCTATTTCTCTTATAATGTTTAAAAGAAAGAGAAAAACCTGTGAGCCCTTGGCANTTCACTCCAGCCTGGGCAACAGAGCAAGATTCCGTCTCAAAAAAAAAAAAAAAAAAGAAATGTTTGGGGATAAGAAACGCCAAATGTGGGACTTCTGATTACCTCTGGAGTGATGAGGATGAAGGAGGAAGTGATCAGAGAAAAGTGAGGACACAGATGAGTAACTTATTCTCTATACCTATTTCTCTTATAATGTTTAAAAGAAAGAGAAAAACCTGTGAGCCCTTGGCACACATTCACACCCCACAGAGGTAATAAACAGCAGCGCAGGGGTTAAAGCTGCAGCCACCGCCCTTTCTCTCCCCACTGGTCCAGGCTGCCTCTTGTGCTCAGGGAGTCTTCTGTTTGTTCTCTTCCGCTACAGACGAAAACTGCAAGGACAAGTACTACAACTGCAACGTGGTGGTCCAGGCAAGACTCTGTGTTTACAACTACTACAAGACCACCTGCTGTGCCTCCTGCACCCGTGTGGCCAACAGGCAGACGGGCTTCCTGGGAAGCAGATAACACCCCTGCACCCCCATGAGCAGGGCAGCATCACTGCCTTCCCCGGGGGCTTCAGCAGTGCGCCTGGCTGGCTGCTGCTCCACCACGGGCTGCCTGGCCCAGGCACTGCCAACCAACTTAGTCACCACCCCTGCCTCCGGTGAATGCACCCCGTGGTACCCAGGGGCTTTGTACACAGAATGTTTGAAAGCCACAGTCGGTCCTCTAAGCGTCACCATGTACTGATATTCCCCTCCTTGGACCTGGCACCTGTTAATGGTGCCCTTGGAAAGCCAAGCAGTGGGAAGTACATGGAGCTCTCAGCCCTGCTCCCATCTGGCACCTTCAAGTCAGCAGATGGGCCACTGACTGAGCGCTGCCCCATCCCTGGTGCTACTGGTCTTTCTAAACTTAGCGCCCTGGAGAGTCCAAGGAGGCAGTGCCCCCAACCCAGTGCCCCACTAAGCCTTGCTGACACGCATGCATCCCTCTGTGACCTCAGCCCAGCTGTGCCTGTTTTCATTCTCAAAGACATTAGACTGTTTTCCTGCCGTATGACACAAATATCTCACATGAATATTGTGCTTCATTTAACAGGTGTATTCACAGATACTAGCTCCTTAGCAGCTCACAACATCCCAGAATGAGAGGCAGGGGGTGACTCATTATCCCCATTTTACTAACAGGGAAACTGAGGCTCAGCTTAGGTAACTGACCTACCAGGTATATTCACCCATCCAGTGGAAGAGCTGAGTTCCTGCCCCAGGCATCTGCCAAGAACCAGCCTGGGGCCTGTCCTTAGATGTGAAGGATGCGGCTTCATTTCTGACCAAGAGGCTGAGAAGTTTCCCAGAATGCAAACAAAGCCCAGGCCCCTGAAATCTTTCTGGTCAAGCCTTTATCCCAGCACTCAGTTGTTTTGGATGTCTGTTCCTACTTGCCCTTCCCCCCAAAGTTACAGATCCTAGTTACAGGACTCTTCAGGCTTTGTTAAACTGTCCGTGAAACAAGAAAGCCATTGAGAGAGGCAGGTGATTGCCTGAAATTCTCACTCCATGCCAAGTGCCATTCCTCCCAAGGAATCGAAGGCCAGGGTCCTTCTGGCCGTGGAGCCTTCCCCACCGCAGAGCCAACTTCTGAAGCACACAGCTCTGTGGCCTGGGCTCTGCCCTGCCTCGGCTGCCTCCCCCACGCTCTTCACCGTGCCCCCGGAGAGTCCAGCCAACCTGTCCCAGCCAAAACACTGCTATATTAGAAAAAGTCTCCTTCTGGTCTTGTTTATGAATTTCTCTCTGTGGCCACAAATTCCTCCCCTCCCCCATGACTCACAGTCCATACCCCAACCCCAGACTTGAGCACCAAGATCTGCATTAATGTGTCTGGCCTGGGACAAGGAGCTGTGGGCCCCTCCCCATCTCTTCCAATTCACTTCCCCCAACTATCCAGTCCCAGAGGCCGTAGGCCTGGAAGGAGGATGCAGTGCATGTTGAAAGGTGGACCCTCCGAAAACCAGTTAAGAGGAATATATGTAGGTTTTACCCATTAAGAAAAATGGCAAAGCTAAACAAATTGTAAACTCACAGAAAATTTGTCTTACGGTCCTGGGCATATTTCCCTTTTAAAGGAAGCCTGGATTCTTAGCAAACTGTTTCCCCCATTTGCTCTTTTAGGTTTGCAGCTTTTGGAAGCAGTATGGCAACCTGGCCTGACACACTCATTAGGCTTCCACTAACCTGGGGCTTTCAGAAATTCTGTTTGGCCTTCCTGTGGGTAGCTTCCCAGCTTCCCTTCTGGGGAGCCCCAGGCATCATTTCCCAAAAGCATCGCCATCTCTCCTGATTCTCTTGGAACTCCTACAGATAAGCAGCCTAGCAGAGGCCCAGGCTCCCACACTGACAAAGTGAAAAGAGACCAGAGAGGCCAAGCATATTGACTGTTGCTGTTCAGGGCCTGCTGTTTTCCACTCGCCACTTGTTTTGCTTCTTGTCACGAGGGGAGTTGTTTCTGTAGGCAGCTGCTCTCAGATCTTGCCTAGCAAGCCAATCATTGGAAGAGGTTTTCTTTTCCTGCTGGAGGGCAGAGTAAGATGAATGAGTGGAAGAGAGAAAGGCTGTTTTAGCTCAAGTTAAAGGAACACCTTTTAGCCATCAAAGCTGCCCAACAGAGGCAAGGGCCACGACACGTGAGGGAGCTCTCTGTCCTTCAAGAGAATTCTCTGTTGAGTGGGAGGCGAACACCCTGGTTCTTCCAACTCAGGAATTCTCATGGCTGAGCTGGGTCAGTGATGGCTTTCTCTTTCTCTTTTTTCTCAAAAGTGCCCTATGGCTGCTGAAGGTTACCTAACCATTCTTTACAAGGAGAATGACCCTCCATGAGAATGGCCAGCCTGCCAACTGTGCGATTGAAGAGAAGTCAATGTATCAACCCCATGTCTCCCTGGGGGAGAAAGTGCATAAACCAGGGGTCTCTTTTTTTTTTTTTCTTTTCAACACACCATTGAGCTATTCTTGGAGTTCATCTCTGGAGAGGTTATAGATTATTAGAAGTTCATTATTATTATCGTTTGATCAATTTATTTGTCTTAGAGATCCCATTTTTACTAATTCCCTAGTTTTTTATTTCAGCATCTGAATGTCTTTCTCCCTAGCACAATGCATACAATCAGGGCCTTGGGTATTTCCAGTGATAACTTTCCTTGGAGAAGATCTAAGAAAAGCCCAGATTTCGGTGGCCATCTCCCTCCAAATATATCTCTTTCTGCTTTCTTGGTGCTCATTATTTCCCCTTCTCCTTTCTTCTGTCACTGCCATCTCCTTCTTAATCTTCCCGTGTTCCTTTAACTGGCCATAATGCGGAATTGAAATTTACATCTCGATACTGTTTTTTTTTTTTTATTTTGGCCTGTGTACTGGATTGCCTCCTTTCCTGCTCTGAATTTTAAAATTAGATAAATTAAAGCTGTTATATGGTTTCCTCACAAAAGTCAACAAAGTCCAAACAAAAACAGTTTGCTATTTTACTTTCACCTGTTGAAAAAGGAAATTGTGCCTCTTGCAGCCTAGGCAAAGGACATTTAGTACAATAGATTCTTTCCACCCTCACAATGACTTGCGGTTCTCTCCGTAGAAAAGGGATGGCCTAAGAAATACTACAATCAAACAAACAAACAAAAAACACCAAAAAGAAAAAGCCATGTAAAGCCAGCCCCTAGGGGGAGTCAGTTCAGTTCTGTGAAGACATGCTCTGTGCCCGCTGCCTGCGAGCTGTTGGGGACCCCAGGGAGAGCAAGGCAGCCTGTCCCCGCCTCCAGGGAGCTAGAACATGACAAGGCATCTCAGCACTGTGCCCACCTGTCCGTTTACCTTACCTCTCCGGCCCAGAGTTCTTGGAGGGTTTTTCCTTTATTTTCTTGAGTATGTGTCATCTACTTATTCTCAAAGTATTTAGCATTCAACACTCTTTTTGTTTTAAAAAGAATGGCCTTACAAAGGGACAGAAAAGAGAAGACACAAGCTTGATGTATTTTCATCAAGTTTTGTGGCAGACAAAGAAATCCAGATATTACCAGGACCTTTCTAAACCAATGTTGTGGAGTGTTTTTCATTCGGATAGCCACTTTAAGTTGGAATATCAATTTTCTAATGAGGAGGAAGACATAAATATAAGTGGTAAAAAGAAACATGACTTCCCTTAAAACAGGCTCTATAATCTATATCAGTCTTGTGGGTGGAGACTAGTATTTGATCCTGGCCATATTATAAAACATTTTAATATGGTTTAGATGGGAAAATATTGATGCCTTCTTCACAAAATGTATGGATGACATGAAGTTGAAGAGCTAATGGCTTGGGTGACACGTGCTGGATCCAAAAAGATCAGGGAGACTAGAATAAAACTTGGATGTTAAAAATTCACCAGGAATCCACATAAAATCCTATATTTTGACTAAAATGAAAAACTATAAATACAAGGTGGGAGAGAGGCAAGAATTTCTGTTGACTAAGCTCAGTGTCAGTCAAGAGAGTGGGATGAACCATGCAAAAACAAACCCCACAGACATGCAGGCCGTGTGAGGAGAAAACTGGTCAGGGTCACATCACATTTTGTTTGCATTTGCTGGAACCATACTTTAAGAAGAAAACCGATCATCTGTAACATCAGTTTATCAATGCCCCGTCCCGATGAAGGGTGCAGACTCTCAGAAACAGCAGGAAGGACTTCATGAGAACCTTCAGGCTGGAGAAGGGACTAGGGCACAAGGAGAGCTCTCCTAGGAGCAGGACCGAGAAGTTACAGGGAGGCACAGTTTAGCTCCTGCAGAGACCCAGCTTCTCACAAGTTGGAGCCTTCCAGAGATAGAGGGACTCTGGTAGGTGGTGACCCACCCATCATTGAAGGTGGCAGCAGAGGCCGTTTGCAGGGATGCTGGAGAGGGTATTCAAGCATCTGGCTGGGCAACATGATGCCCAAGGCCATCCCCACGCGGGGCTTAGGGGAGTCTATAAGTAGAAGAGCTTTAGGTGGTTTGTTTGGTGGGGGAAGGCAAGTACACAGCTACGCACTTTCCATTTCTGACTTTTGCCACCCTGTCAGCCATGGGGAGCCCACTGTGGGACTGAAATCCTGAGCTGAATGTGGCCTCATGTCTCAGAGAAACACTGGCAAGTTGGTTAGAGCCGCCGTCTGCATCGAGGAGTAGCCGAGCAACAGGATTGGGGGCTGCCTGCCCAGGGTCACTCACCGTGGTGGAAGCAGAGCCATGGCTTGCCTAGGACCCTATAGATATCATCACTCTTTCTCAGCTCGCCTTGGGTCCCTGCACCTTCGCAGGGGCAAAGTAACTCCCTCCACCCTGAACTACCCCCATTCCTGTTTGTTTCAGCAGATAATGATGGGGGGGGTGTCCATCATGCTGAGGATAAGTGACCACAAGAGGGTGAAAACTTCCAGTCAACTTTCTCAGTCCTTTCTCTTGCGAGACGGAAGCCATCTGCTACACAAACTAACACCCCCTGCCTTGATCCCTTCCCCACGACTCAGTTGACAGAAGGATATACTTTGTTATAACTTATTATTTTGTTCTCTGTAAATACAAGATGTTTATAGGAAATATGTATTCTGAACTCTATCTGCAGAATGAGTCACTACACCAAAATAGTTCTATTGTTTAGAATGTGTTAATTTTAAAGGCACCTGATAGGTATTTATTTACATATGCAATCCACATTTGTGTGAAAGCATTTGATGATACTAACCCAGCCTCCTGGAATGTTGCTGTACCATGATGTCTTTTTCTCAGTCTATAGTTACAATTGTTTAGTATGCTAATCAGTCCAGCTCCCTGAGGTTTAAGGCCAAATATAAATTACTCTGCTTTTCGACTCATTCAGGTAGCATTGTACCTGAACCTGATTGCTACTTTTTCATCTTAAATATTATATTTCCTCATCTAATCTGCCTTCCCCTCACCCACAGACATTTGGAGAAGGAAGTGGGAGGGTGTCTGTTATCCCTTTCTCTTTGCTTTGCCCCCGTTGTTAGACTGGCAGCATCAGTTGCTCGGCAGGCTTGGTTAGAGCTGTGGATGAGGCAGGTGGCTGGCGGGGACAGGGAGAGGCTGAGAGGGAAGTGATGGCATTTACTGCCCTGACACCTCCACTGTCCCTGCTGGGGGTGCTGGGGCCAAGGCCTGTGGTTGGCCTGTGAACTGCACAGCCAGGAGCAAGGAACCCACTAAATATTCCATCACCTCCGTGCCCCCTCTGGAGTGTTAAATTATTACGTAAGTAGGTAAAGGGCAGAAGGCAAATTATGTGAGCAAATGTGGTCTGTTTTCTCTTCAGCAAAATGACTATTTTGTGTGTGACTAATTTATTTTATTATTGTAAAGATACAATAAACCGGTTGAAATATCTGCCTTTTGACAAGTTTGTGCTTTCTCTGGCCTTATTCACCTTCTGTTCTCCTGCAAATAGCCCCTCTAAAAGAAAACTCGGCCCCTTGAGAGGTCAGCGGCTTGTAGACGTTGGCTTTGGGTGCTTGAGGTGGAGCTGGGCCAGTTAGAGAACGAGACACGCCTTAGAAAGAACATGAGCCCACCCGCTTACCTGGGTCCTGCGTTAGGCTGCGTTAGACTCACCCGAGAAGCTTAACGTGAAGTCCTCAGGGTGTGCACCGCGCCCAGGGTGCAATCTCACATGAGTTTCTTTGAAGTCTCCTCCAGGTAATTACATTGTGCAAAATAGGTTAGCACCCACTCTGCTGGTTTGGTGGGGCTCCATCTCTAACGTGAATCAATCTTCTTCCATCTCCCTCTAGCTGACTTCACTTGGGTCTTGATTTTAGCAAAGTGTTCGACAAAAATCTTTCAGGTGATCTTGGTGTGAAATAAAGTGAAACGTGACTGAGATGGTGATGCCAGCTGAAGGCCACCCTGGCCTAGAGAGCAGTCTCTAGCAAAGCCTACAAGCTCTGCTGCAGACTCTGTCCTGGACGGCATTTCATCAATAACTCAGAAACCAGTTCTATGCCTAAAATGCTATCGCCAACCCTTCCCATCCACCTTTTGCCTGGAAAACCTCCATTTATTCTTTATTATTATGGTAAAATTCACTGTACATAAAATTCACTATTTTAACTTTTTTTTTTTTTTTTTTTTTTTGAGACAGAGTCTCACCCTGTAGCCCAAGCTGGAGTGCAGTGGCGTGATCTTGGCTCACTGCGACCTCCACCCCCAGGGCTCAAGCGATTCTGGTGCCTCAGCCTCCCAAGTAGCAGGGACTACAGGTGTGCCCCACCACACCCAGCTAATTTTTTGTATTTTAGTAGAGGCAGGGTTTCACCATGTTACCCAGGGTGGTCCCAAATACCTGAGCTTAAGCAATCTGCTCCCCTCAGCCTCCCAAAATGCTAGGATGACAGGCGTGAGCCACTGCGCCTGGCCTCCATTTTAACCATTTCCAAATGTACAACTCACTAGTATTTAAAGCAGCCACAGTGTTGGGCAACCATCACCCCCAAATTCCATTCATTCTTCAACAGTTCAATACAGGAGTCCACCAGGTGCCGGCCACTCTGCTGAGCACACTTACACAAGCTCGTTTCATCTTCACAGCAAACCTATGAAGTTCAAATATTGTTTCCTTCTACAGATGAGAATATTGAGACTCGGAGAGGTTTGGTACCCCAGCTAATACTCGGTGGTGCTAGGACTCCACAGTCCACTTACCCTACAGGCTGAGGCTTGTCTCTTTGCCGCCTTCATCTCCCCAGGGCCTGGCATGTTATATGGTTCCAGCCTATACTAGTTCCATCCTCTTTCTCCATGTCAGTTTCAGTCACTGGGCAACAATCACACAAGGACTGGTTGAAAAAGCCTGGTGCTGTCGATCCTACCCGGGCTCAGTGTGACCAATGTGATCTGAGGTGGCTTCTGGAGGAGTGCACCCAGGGGGAGGCAGTGAGCCTGCTCTGCACGAGGGTCAGACCCAGGCTGGGACCCTCCGCCTCCAGTTTCGGGGACCACATGTCGTAAGGTTTATTGACCATCTGGAAAAAACCCAGAGGATGGTAGGATGGTGACCAGGATGGAGGGGTTCTGGAAGGACTGTCTTCAACCTTCAGACAATTTCAAGGAATGTCAGGGACAGATGACAAGAACCTGGACTCCTCCAGCTGACCAGGGCAGGGATGTGATCAGGAGTCAGACTTGGTTCAAAATGAGATGTTTCCAGTAATCAGAGAGGCTGAACAGTGGGAAAAGACACTTTAAGAGACAGGGCCGGGGGCAGTGGCTCATGTCTGTAATCCCAGCACTTCGGGAGGCCAAGGTGGGTGGATCACTCAGGAGTTCGAAACTAGCCTCAGCAACATGGCAGAACTCCGTCTCTACAAAAATGCAAAAAATTAGCTGGGCTTGGTGGTACACACCTGTAATCCCAGTTACTCAACAGGCAGAGGTGGGAGAATCACTTGAGCCTGGGTGGCAGAGGTTACAGTGAGCTGAGATCGAGCCACTCCTCTCCAGCCTGGGTGACAGAGTGAGATCCTGTCTCAAAAAAAAAAAAAAAAAAAAAAAAGAGAGGAGGGAGACCCCAAAAAAGTGATCAGGAACATTTTAGGAGAGGGAAAATTTGAATATGGGCTGTATTTAAGATGACGTCATTGGCCGGGCACAGTGGCTCACGCCTGTAATTCCAGCACTTTGGGAGGCCAAGGTGGGTGGATTGCTTGAGCCTAGGAGTTCGAGACCAGCCTGGGCAACATGGCAAAACCCCGTCTCTACTAAAAACACAAAAATTAGCCACACCTGGTGGCGGATACCTGTAATCCCAGCTACTCTGGAGGCTGAGGCATGAGAATCGCTTGAACTTGGGAGGTGGAGGTTGCAGTGAGCTGAGATCGTGTCACTACACTCCAGCCTGGGCAACAGAGCAAGACTCGGTCTCAAAAAAAAAAAAAAAAAAAGACATTGTTGAATCCATGTAAAGCTTCTTGGACGTGAGGATGGTGTTTGGCCAAACAGGAGTACATGATCCTCCGGTACTTAGCCAGGAAGGTCATGATCTGCTGTTCACCTTCAAATGGGTCACTAAAAGTGAGTGTGTGAGTGTGTGTGTGTGCACGCACGCACATGCACATGTGTGTATGGAGAAAGAGCGTGCACACAGATAAGGTAAGATGTATTTTGGTGAATATTAGTGAAAGTATGTGGTGTCCATTATACTACTTCTCTGAGGTTTGAAATTTCCTAAAATAGGAAGTTGTGGGTGGCAGAGATAAAGTACAAAAAGGGGATCGGGAGAAAGAGAACTAACATTTTTTTGCTGTGTTTTTCAAATTTACCTAATAAGAATTACCCGGGGTGCTCATTCAACCTTGCAGGTAAGCAACGTAAATTATGTGCACAAACAAATGCTTTTAATTTGTTGAATTTTTTTCAATGAATCATTTACCAATTATGGTTTGAGAAGAATGGCTAGCTAGGCATGGTGGCTCATACCTATAAGGAATTCCAGCACTTTAGGAGGCTGAAGTGGGGGGATCACTTGAGCCCAGGAGCTTGAGACCAGCCTGGGCAACATAGTGAGACCCCATATCTAAATAAAATAAAAATTAGCCAGGCGAAGTGGTGCATTCCTGAAGCCCCAGCTACTCAGGAGGCTAGGACAGGAGGATCACTAGAGCCTAGTAGTTCAAGGCTGCAATGAGCTCTGATTACACCACTGCACTCCAAAGCAAGACCCTGTAGAAGAAGACGAGGAAAGAAGAAGAAAGGAAGAAGGAGAAAAAGAAAGAAAGAAGGAGAAGGAGAATGAGGAGGGAGAGGAGGGGAAGGCAGGGAGGGGGAGGAGGAAGACGAGGAGGAGGAGGAGGGGAGGAGGAGAGGAGAAGGAAGAGGGGAGGAGGAGGAGGAAAGGAAGAGGGGAGGAGGAGGAGGAAAGGAAGAGGGGAGGAGGAAGAGGGGAGGAGGAGGAGGAAAGGAAGAGGGGAGGAGGAAGAGGAGGAGAAGAAGAGGAGGAATGGTCAATACTTAGTAGACTCAAGTGTGATCTAATAAGGCGCCTTACTTCACTTGATCAGGAACAGTTTCCTTGGTATCTCTAACCAAGAAAAGAGAGAGAAGCGGGTTTACAAACAGCTAGAAAAGAAGACACAGTATTAAAATGGGTTAACGAAGCAAAGAACAAGCCTTCCCAAAGTGGACAGTGGAGCCAGTGGAGGGGAGGGGAGGTCCCAGGAGAGGGGACAGGAACCTGTGTGGTGATCCTTGCCCTCATCAAGGCTGGGGAACCCCGACTGGTTGAGCACCACTCAATGCCAGGTATCGTCCAAGTCCTCTACAGCACTCAGTTCTCATCTTCACAACTCATGAAGCAAGCACTTTTGTGGGGCCATTTTATGGACAAACAAATTGAGGCCCAGAGAGAAGAAGTAATGTGACCAAGCTGTTAAGTGGGACAGTCTGGCTTAGGTCTTCCTTAAGCCTCACTGTCTAATGAAATCAACTGGAACTTCTTTTAAAAGTGATATGCGGACCCTACTCCCAGATATGTTGATCTTCTGTTGATTGAGGGTGGGGACCAGGCATGGATATTTTGAAACCTCTCCAGGGAATTCTAGCTAAGGCTGAAAACACTGAGAAGAGGATGTCCCACTCTGACATGCACATGAATTGCCTGGGGATGTTGTTGAATTTCGGATTCTGATTCAGTTATTCTGGGGTGGGGCCCAAGTTCTAACATGCTCCCAGGTGATGCTGATGCTGCTGGTCCAAGGACCGTGCTGAAAAGTGAGGCACTTCACCCTTCAGAATGCTGCGGGGTTTCCTGTATTTACCGGGAAGGTGAGCAGGTGACCTGTGAGTCATTTGCTTTCTTTATAAAACAGTCTTCTATGAAGTCTAGGTGCTAGGTCTGAATCTACTAGTTTGCCATTTGACCGATGATGCTTAGGGACTCTGAAGTGGTTTTAAGCCTCTGTGCTTGTGCATAGGTGATTTATTGTTTTTTACCAGATAATTGGTGTATTATTTAGGCTCTCAGCTGTCCACACAAAAGAGAAATCTTGACTGCGCTGACTTGGGGACTTGTTTTTATTGGTGGGTTTTTTGTTTGTTTTCTGAGACGGAGTTTCACTCTGTCACCCAGGCTGGAGTGCAGTGATGTGATCTTGGCTCATTGCAACCTCTGCCTCCCAGGTTCAAGCAATTCTCATGCCTCAGCCTCCCGCCTCCTGAGTAGCTGGGATTACACGTGCATGCCACCATGCCCAGTTAATTTTTGTATTTTTAGTAGAAACAGAGTTTCACCATGTTGGCCAGGCTGGTCTCGAACTCCTGGCTTCAGGTGATCTGCCCACCTCGGCCTCCCAAAGTGCTGGGATTACAGGCATAAGCCACCGCACCTGGCCAGGAAGTCCTTCTACTAAAAATGCAAAAATTACCCAGGCATGGTGGCATGGCCCTGCAATCCCAGCTACTCCGGAGGCTGAGATGGGAGAATTGCTTGAACCCAGGAGGCGGAGACTGCAGTGAGCCGAAATTGTGCTACTGCACTCCAGCCTGGGCGACAGAGTGAGACCTCATCTCAAAAAATAAAAAAAGAAGTTCAAAGGGAGGCAGTTGTTGGATTAGGTCTGCAACTCAACAGCTTCAGGACCAGCTTCTCTGCAGCTCCCTTGGCCTCTTCCTCATGGTTGCAAGCCAGCTTCTCCAACTCCACCTATCACATCCATCTTCAGGGAAGAAAGCAGGAAGGGCCATTGCAGTTGTGTATCTCCGTTTACCAAGAAAGCAAATACATTCCCAGAACCCTATCCTATGTCCCACAAACTTCTATTTAGATCTTATTGGCCAAAGTGGGCTCCATGGCCATTTGTGGCTGCAGAGGAAGCTAGGAAGACAGAAGGGATTGTTACGCTTGGCTGTGACCAACGGGGGTTCCATTAGCAGAGAAGAAAGACAGGATGGATGTGGGTGAGACAACCTGGGATGTCTGATTATTACACCCTTACCAAGCACAAGCTTCTAGAAAGGGACAGCAGAAGTTCAAAACGCCACAGTGTCTGTTCATCTTTGGCCCACTGAGGAGCTACTCGTTAAAATGGGTTTAGGTCATACACCCTCCCTTTATTCAGCAAATATTTATTGAGCACACACTGTGTGCCAAGCAGTGTTTGGGGCATTGGAAATACATAAATCTCATGGAACTTACAAAACGCTGTGCAACCTAAAACACTTGCAGATAGAGAGACCTATTGCATCAGACTTCTGCAGCGAACAGCCTATGAATGGACACTGTATTTGGCTCTGCATTTGCTGAGACCTGGAATGGGTAATGCTACAGATTTTATTTCTAACCAGACTGTTAGAGAACTTACACTTACCGCGTCTCCTCTGTGCAACATGATCGACCTCGCCTTGCGTACTCATAGCCACCTCAACAGCTGGATGCTGCAGGTCTCTCTGCTTTACGGCTGGGAAAACCAAGCCTCAGCCAGGTGAGGGAACTTGCTTGTGATCACGCAGGTTGCAAGTGGCTGGGGAATTTGAGCCCAAGTCTGCCTGGTTTCAAAGCTTATGCTGGTTCCTCTGCATGCTGCGGCCTTTCCGAAACAATCACATGAATCCACCACGTAGAAGACTAAATGCTCTTTAAAAATCAACTTCAGCCAGGACTGACACCCTGAGCATGCGGTGTTCATTGCAGCAGATACTGCTGATGATCACTGTGGCTTCGTGAATAAGAGCCTGGGGACACCAGGAGGGCTTCTCCTATGACACGCACACACAAACACACATGCACACATGTACATATGCACACAAACACACATGTATACATGCATTCATACACATGCACACGGTACAGTATGCACACAAAGACACGTACACATTCATTACACATGGCATCACACATGCCATACACTCATACACATACACATGCACACACGCAGCCCGACACAGACGCACGGCACGCCACATGCAACTCACACACATACACACCAAACACATGCACACACATATGCACTCATACACTCACATGCACACTCATACACATACACACACACACGCACTCATATACATACACAAACACAAACACTGTTGCCTCCAGGGAAAATGCTTCGGGAGCCACCTCTATTTCTATGTCCCACTTGTATGTGTGGATTCCAAAAATCTCTTCTAAGCCCAGGGTCAATCTCGTTTAGACGCTGGCCAAGGAGGTGGGGGACAAAACCAGTGGGACCCAAAGAATCCAGTGTGCTGGAACTTGATGCCGATGTCAGCCTCAACGCTTTCACCCTGACAGCAGAAGTGGCGGCTCCTCCCTCCACCTGTGCCCTGACAGTGCCACCAGTCTAACTTCCGCCACCCTCCTGCCTGCGACTCACCTGAGCCCAGAACCGCGCCCCCTGCACCCACCCAACACACTCAGGTAATGCCCCCGTTTGCGTTATCTCTTGCTCTGTAACAAACAACCATTTTAGTATTTCTCACGATTCACTGGGTCAGGAATGTGGTCGGGACACTGGTAATAGTTCATTCCTCCTCCACATGAAGTCCGCCGGGGCTGGGCCATCCAGGCTGGCTGGTTCACTCGCAGGTCTGATGATCAGGCTGAGATGACTGGAACAGTTTGCCAAGGGGGCCTCAGTTCTCGCTGCCGCCCTGTCCCCTGTTTCTCCCTCTCCATTTGGCCCCTTCACAAGGGTCTCTCTGGATGAAGAATAGGCAAGAGGAAGGAAGTGAGAGCTGCCAGATCTCTTAGGCCTGGCCTTAAGCATCACTCCTGCATCTGGAACCCCTGGCACACTAACCTAGGGAAAGGCTCACTCTTCTCACTCACTCCACTACCTGGCCCACCTCAGTGACCTCAGAGGGGTCTGCTGAGCCTGGGGATGGGCAGTCGTCCCTGTCCCCTGCCTGTCCTGGAGGTACACTGGAAAGCCACAAATAGGCCTTTGTAGTGAAAAGAGGCAGCTGAGAAGCACCACTGCAATGTAGCCGTCACTCTTGGTGACTCCAGCTCTTTCCATCTTCGGCTCCTCCATCCAGATTTGGGTCCTGCTAGCTGATTCTCAAATTTGGCCCCATTGATAAGAGCCAGAGGCATTGCTGTTTTCTTTTCTTTTCCTTTTCTTTTTTTTTTTTTTTTCAGACAGTCTTGCTCTGTTGCCCAGGCTGGAGTACAGTGTCATGATCTTGGCTCACTGCAACCTCTACCTCCCAGGTTCAAGCAATTCTCCTGCCTCAGCCTCCCAAAGTGCTAGGATTACAGGCGTGAGCCACCACACCCAGCCGGCATTGCTGTTTTCCTTGTGGCAATTTTAAGTCAAGTCAAGACTGATTCAGGGTCTTCCTGTGGATATAAGGGTGTGAGGAAGATGGTGTGGCAGGTGCTGCGAGAGGCTGACCTCATAAGAGTGGTATGAATCATTCAGACAACACTTCTGTCTTGTTATATCAGTCAAAGCCAACCGTAGACCTGCCCACATTCAAGGGAAGGAATATGAGTCTACCTCAGCCTGCTCCTGACTCAGTTCTCTTTGCCTCAGAACTCAGCTACTCTCCCTTGGGATTCACTGCATCTCAACTGCCTCTATCCTCCCCAGTCATGGTAATAATTCACTCACCCATTCATTCATTCAACAAATATTAATTGAGCATCTACCCTGTGCCTGATACTATGCTAGTCACTGAATATGTAGCAGTAAACCAGGTGGCATAAGACTGTCCCCAGGGAGCTTCCATCTTAAAGAAGGAGAAAGAAAATAAAGATATAAATGAGGACACTCTACGTGGTGTGTCAGGCATGATATGTGGGCTCATACCTGCAATTCCAGCACTTTGGGAGGCCGAGGTGGGAGGATCGCTTGAGCCCAGGAGTTTGAGACCAGCCAGGACAACGTAACAAGACCTTGTCTCTATGAGAAAAAAAAAAAAAATAGCCAGGCATGGTGGCATGTGCCTGTGGTCTCAGCTACTCAGGAAGTTGAGGTGGGAGGATCACTTGAGACCAGGAGGTGGAGGCTGCAGTGAGCTATGACCTTGCTACTGCACGCCAGCCACTCCAGCCTGGATGAGAGAGTGAGACGCTGTCTCAAAAACAAAAACAAAGCAAAGTAGAAAACATGGATAAGGAGTGGTAGAGACAGGGTTGGACCTGCAATTTGAAATAGATGGTTAGGGGACGCGGAACAAGCCAGCCACATGGCTATCTGGATAAGGGTGTCCCCGGTAGGGCAGGGAAATGTGCGAAAGCCCTGAGCAGCAGGGCCTGTGCAGAGGGTTCAGGATCGAGGAGGACAAGGCAGAGCAGGGGAAGAGGTGTAGTCAGATGACGTGGGGCCCAGGGGAAAGACTTGGGGTTCACTCTGAGTGAGATTACCAGCCAATAAGGGATTTGGGCAGAGGAGCAACAGGATTTGACTAAGGCCAGCAGTCTGATGTAAGCTGTAGATTCGTGCATCTGCTTTGTGCGCAAATCACCAATTTCCTGGGTAAAACCATTAGCATTAGAGGCTAGAGCCGTGAAGCCGAACGTATGTTTTCACTGAATAGTTCCATGCCTGGGAATTCAACCTGGGGAGAGAATTTAATAAAACAGTATTCTTCAGGAGTCTCAAATTTTCAATGAGAATTTCTTAAATTTTGTGTTTTTAACAATAACCTTTTAAAATAATGGTGAACATATATTCCACTGTCTAGTCAATTACCTTATATCTCAATACCACATTTAATTCCAGCAGCAGAGTCAGGTAGTATTGGTTTAATGGCAACGAGTTGAGCTAATATGGGAAGAATGCAGTAGGGTGGCAGAGAAGAGTGGCGAGTTAATTGTTACTACCCGCCTAGCCCGCAAGAATGCCCGCCA
The DNA here is from genome assembly GCF_001698545.2 of Rhinopithecus bieti. Taxonomy (NCBI): domain Eukaryota; kingdom Metazoa; phylum Chordata; class Mammalia; order Primates; family Cercopithecidae; genus Rhinopithecus; species Rhinopithecus bieti. The sequence goes on along the minus strand of NW_016812251.1, from coordinate 787,891 downwards.
TCTGATGAGTTCCTCTGTCTATGCCATGAGGAGCAGCTGGATTTCAGCCCAGCATTCTCTCTCTTAGCAAAGTTGTTGGTTTTAACCCTGTGTTTTGAAGTTGTGCTTTGATTTAATTAGCAATTTCATTTTGATGGTACAATTATATCAGTTATACCCCTTCTACTTAGTTTTATGTCCATAATATTATAATTAAACCTTATTTAATTCAACATTGAAGGGCAGTGAAATAATTATTTTCTTTTAAAAGACATCTGAGTGTTACTCGAGTGTGCACACACTGGAATAACGAACAGCGTGGAGCATGGGATAATTCAAAATAGCCTTTCTGGTGCTCCATCCCCAGTCGCCCACTCAGGAAGGGCTGAACATTCCTTGGCTGCCGCAAGGGTCAGGGAGGCCATCAAGGTAGCAAACAGCTAGCCAGGACCTGTCCAGGCTATTCATGGTGGTCACCAGGGCTCCTCCATGCACAGGCCCTGACAGGATGGTCCAGCCAGGATGGTCCAGCCAGGATTCAGAGTTCAGTTCATTTATGCTGGTGGTGAGCACACTGTGGGGGAACAGCAGGCAGGGCTGCGTCCAAAAAAGTTTTCTGGCTCTTAGGCTCCGGGTATACACTCACTCACTCTTTCTTCCTTCCTTCCTTCATTCCTTCCTTCCTTCCTTCCTTCCTTCCTTCTTCCTTCCTTCCCCCTCTCCCTCCCCCCGTTCCTTCCTTCCTTCATTTTTTCCTTCCTTCCTTCCTTCCTTGCTTCCTTCTTTCCTTCCCTCCCTCCCTCCCTCCCTTTCTTCCTTTTTTTGTTAAAGACAGAGTCTCACTTTTTTGCCCAGGGTAGTCTCAAAGTCCTGAGCTCAAGCAATCACCTGCCTCAGGCTCCAAAAGTGCTGGGATTACAGGCATGAACCACCTTTTTTTTCTTTCTTTTTTTTTTTTCTAGACGGAGTTTTGCTCTTGTCACCCAGGCTGGAGTGCAGTGGTGTGATCTTGGCTAACTGCAACCTCCACCTCCCGGGTTCAAGCAATTCTCCCACTTCAGCCTTCCACGTAGCTGTAATTACAGGCGCCCACCACCCACGCTCAGCTAATTTTTGTATTTTTAGTAGAGACGGGGTTTTGCCATTTTGGCCAGGGTGGTCTCGAACTCCTGACCTCAGGTGATCTGCCTGCCTTGGCCTCCCAAAGCTGGGATTGCAGGCGTAAGCCACCGTGCCCGGCCATGCACTCTTGATCATCACTCACACTGTCTGCCAGGTGACCCCAGTCATCACCTCTGTACCACCTCCTCCAAGTACCTTTCCAGCTCCCCTGACTGGCAGGGCCATGAGAAGTCAACACCCCTCGCTCCTCCATGTCACCCTGCCTCCATTCCTAGTGTCTGCTGCTAAGGCACATCCTTCCTGCCGGAGCCAAGTTTGCCTAATCCTGTTGCTTTCATATTTTCTTTACCTACCAGCAAAGTGTAACATGACATAGGTTCCTGACCAAGCATGTACACAGAATCTCATCTTTCTGTGGTGAGATCCTCATCCATAGTAGGTTTGCCAGGATTCACCTGACACTTGCTCCCAGGCCTGATTCAGTAAATGCCCTTCCTGCTCACTGATCCCCAAATCCTGGAATCTGGGCCTTGAGGCAATCATTTCTAGAATACAGGAAACCAAATTCTAGACAAAGCGTCTGTCTCCAGCCGTTTTCCAGTCATCTCAACAGTTCCTGGCTGGGTGCAGTGGCTCACACCTGTAATCCCAGCATTTTGGGAGGCCGAGGTGGGCAGATCATGAGGTTAAGAGATAGAGACCATCCTGGCTAACATGGTGAAACCCTGTCTCTACTAAACATACAAAAAATTAGCCAGGTGTGGTGGCAGGCGCCTGTAGTCCCAGCTACTCGGGAGGCTGAGGCAGGAGTATTGCTTGAACCCGGGAGGCAGAGGTGGCAGTGAGCCGAGACCGCGCCACTGCACTGGCGACAGAGCGGGACTCCGTCTAAAAAAATAAAAAATAAAAATCATCTCAACAGTTCCTGTGGGAACACGGAAAACCATCTGTAGAGGACACTGTATATTTTAATGCCAAGTACGTGATTCAGTTAAATAAATCCAACATCCACTCCACTCAACAGCTGTTTTCTGGGTGTTTGCGGTATGTCAGGAGCTCTGACACACATGAGTCAGTGTATCAGGACACAATGGGGCGATACTCCCAGGGGGCGTGGATGCCACCTCCGCGTCAGACAGTCTCCTGACTGTCGCTCAACCCCTCTTTGGTGCTTTGATAGAAAAAAACAAAGTTGAGCATGAAACGCTACAGGGAACCGCTGGGGTTCTTTAGTAAGAGCTTAAATCCTCTGCCTGAAGACGCAAGTGCGTATTGGTGAAGTGTTTACTTTGCTACAATTCCAAAGAAGAAATTCTCAAGTCTCTTATGCTACAGATTGGGGAAGGAAACAGTGCAGAGCAGACCAAACTTTTCTCATGGAGTAACACTTCCATCTTGTGGCCTTTCAGGATATTCCACGTGGATCCAACTACCTGCTATTTTGTGACTCTGGGTACAATAAATCAGATCTGAGACAGAACTTGAAAGGTCCTCTGATTCGGTCCTCTGCCTTCACCCAGACTTGAAGCTCCACTATTAACTCCATGATTTCCTCATAGTAACAGTCCAGAGACGTGAAGGGACTTGGCCGAGGCCACCCAGCTAATGTGCACAGTCTCATACCCGAGGTTCACTGCAACCCACCTGTCACTCTTTAGGAAGAGAAAAAAACTTCTTCAAACAAAATCCGACTATAAAACAGATGGAAAGCAGAGGGAGTCCCGGTAGAGACTGCAGAAGGACTCACCCTTCCCAGCAGCTTCACTGAGCACGCCGTGGACACCACAGTCTTATGCCAGGGGATGCTGCTTCTTTGGGTAATGGAACATCATTGTGGCAGTCTGGAAAGCCCCGTAGGACAATAGCATTCCCTTCCGAGTAGCTTATTGCTTCGATCAGTTTAGGTTCTGGCCAGGTAAATACCTTTTATTAAAACACATTTTACACCTCTCATGGCCGAATAAACGGCTGCATAGGCCAAGGGTGTGGCCCCGTGAGTGCTGTTGACAGAAGCCTGCTAGACTTCTGGGTCAGGTGGGGACTTGGAGAACTTTTTCTGTCTTACAAGAGGATTGTAAAATGCACCAATCAGCACACTATAAAATGGACCAATCAGTGCTCTGTAAAATGGACCAATCAGTACTATAAAGTGGACCAATCAGTGCTCTGTAAAATGGACCAATTAGCACTCTGTAAAATGGACCAATCAGCAGGACATGGGCGGGGACAAATTAGGGAATAAAAGCTGGCCACCACCCAGCGAGCAGCGGCAACTTGCTGGTGTCCACTTTGAAGCTGTGTAGTCTTTGTGCATTTGCTCTTCACGGTAAATCTTGCTGCTGATCAGTCTTTGGGTCTGTGCCCAAAATGACTGTTACAGCTTTAAGGGCTGTAACACTCACTGGGAAGGTCCGTGGCTTCATTCTTGAAGCCAGCGAGACCAAGAACCCACCGGAAAGAACCAACTCCGGACACACTAGAACCCTCAATTGCTGGGACCCAGTCCCGGGAGGATGCCCGAGAGATGCCTGCAGCGCCCCGGGCAGGGCAGAGAGCCGAAGCGCCGCAGGCTGCTGGGACCAGGGCAAGCTTACCTCCGCTTAGGCGCTCCACAAATAATTATCAGGCTCCTTCTACGTGTCACACCCTTAAACAAGATCGACAAGACCCTGGTCTCACAAAGCTTCCGTGCAGTTTGGAGGAGCCAGGTGATCACAAAGAAATAAAGGAATAAGACCGTTTCTGATAGGGCCTGAGATGTGGGGAGGGTGATAGAGTGTCTGCTCTCAGGAGAGGCCTTGGAGCTGATCTTGAAGTGTGAGGAGGAGTCAGTTGGAGAAAGAGGGAAAGAACAGGCCGAGCCGAGCCAGCACGGGGAGTAGCCAGAGGCGCGAAGGAGAGAGCTAGCACTCGAGGTCAGAAGAAGCGCAACGTGGCACCGCCCCCCTCGCTGCGCTTTTTCTCCTTCCAGGAGGCGGCGCTGGTACACCGACTGACCCGGCAGTTCCCCAGCAGCGCGGGGGTTTCCTGCCTGCCCGCATCACCCGGTTCAGTTTAGAGTCTCCAAAGCTGCAAGGCAAAGTGAAGGTAGGCAGTGGAGACAGAGTAGGATGGGAAGGGTGGAAGCTGAGGAGCCTCTAGAGCGTCCAAAGTCATCAGTGGCACCTCTTGTTTCATTGTTCATGTAGTCGACTTGTATGTGTGTGTACATATTTTAAACTTTTTATTACGTAAAATTTCAATCGCAAATTGCAATTAGAGATAAAAGGTCCATGATACCCATGTACCCATCACCCACATCAATAACTATCAACCTCAGTCCTCAGTTCATCTACTCCTTCTTCATTCATCTGTTAAAAAAAAAAAAATTTCACCAACGTCTTTAAAAGCAAATCCAAGACATTGACTCTCTTCTCCTGTAAATACCTCAGAGTATATCTCTAGCAGGATTACTTTTTAATTTAACATATCCACAATACCATTGTCATAACAAACTAATAACAACCCCTTAATGTATTCTAATTGTATATATTTGTTTTTAAATATTTTATCTTCAAAATAATTCCAGACTTCCACAGAAGTTTTGTTTTGTTTTTTGTTTGTTTTTGAGACAGAGTCTTGCTCTGTCGCCCAGGCTAGAGTGCAATGGCATGATTTTGGCTCACTGCAACATCCGCCTCCTGGGTTCAAGCAATTCTCCTGCCTCAGCCTCCCGAGTAGCTGGGACTGCAGGCACGCGCCACCATGCCCGGCTAATTTTTGTGCTTTTAGTAGGGAGTTTCACCATGTTGGCCAGGCTGATCTTGAACTCCTGACCTCGGGAGAGTTGCCACGCCTGGCCCAGAAGTTATTTGAAGTTTCCATGTCTTATTTGGGAGCCTCACCTTAAGATCGTGTTCCAGGAATAAAATGTTAGATGACAGATTTAGTAAGTTAGCCTTTGAAAGTAGACTATCAGGCCAGGAATGGTGCACGCCTGTAATCCTAGCACTTTAGGAGGCTAAGGCAGCAGGATCACTTGAGCTCCATGAGTTTGAGACCAGCCTGGGCAACATGGTGAGATCCCGTCTCTACAATAAAAAATATAAAAATTAGCCGGTGTGCTGGTGTACACCTGTGGTCCCAGCTACCTGGGAGGCTGGGTGGGGGGATCGCTTGAGTCCAGGAGGTTGAGGCTGCAGTGAAATACCATGGCGCCACCGCACTCCAGCCTGGGTGACAGAGTGAGATGCTGTCTCAAAAAAAAAAAAAATTTTTCTTTTAAAGGCTATCAAATAAACCATTCCTTATGCTAAATAAACATAAAAGGTTGGTAAAATAAGCCCGGCGTGGTGGCTCACGCCTGTAATCCCAGCACTTTGGGAGACCAAGGTGGGCAGATCACCTGAGGTCGGGAGTTTGAAACCAGCTTGGCCAACATAGTGAAACCGTGTGTCTAATAAAAATACAAAAATTAGCCAGGTGTAGTGGCTCACACCTGTAATTCCAGCTACTCGGGAGGCTGAGGCAGGAGAATTGCTTGAACCCAGGAAGCAGAGGTTGCAGTGAGCCGAGATGGGTACATTTAATGTATTTTATGTTTAATATATATTAAATATAATATATTGTATTAGTGTATTTAATATATTAAATGTAATTCAATACTAATTTTAATATATTGAACTTAATATTTTTCACAATGCCTCTGACTTAGCTATTTTTGTTTTTGCATACAAATACCATCATGTTTGTAGTAATTTGTACCTTACTCTTTCATCATAACATTTTTTCATACAGTCCCTTTCAATGGCAGAAAAAAAGCCATTCTGAAAATGTGCCATAATTTATTGATTAAAAATCTATTTAGCTATTTCCAATGCCTGGTGACTGAAAGCAACATCTTGGCATATCATGATGCAGGGTTTATATAAGAAATTCAATTCTGGGCAGGCCTTCCAAAGCCCTTTGGAGGCCACTAGGAAGGAGTGTGCTGCATTCAGAGGTCCAGGAAACCATGGGCAGACCATGGGGCAGGGGTCAGGGTGCAGCCCAGGCTGGAAGGAGGAGCAGCGGCTGGTCCACCTGGGACCCCTGTGCCACGTCTTAGGGAGAATTGCTTTGAGCATATGCATTTGCCAGAAGTCCACCTAAAGAACATATCCTTCGTCTCTGTGGAGGGACACTGGATATGTGGTACCTCAATTTAGCATTACTTAATTAATATAGGTAATTAATTAATTACTTAATTATAGGTAAAATATAGCTTACTTCAGTATCAAAAGTCACAAAGGAAAATACAACAAATGTTACAGTGGAACACTGCTCATCTAAACAGTTGGATTGGGGAAATTTCTATAAATCCTTGCAGCTGTCATGATGTTGTCTGAGACCTCAAGAATAAAGCACAAAAGACACAACACAGGCCGAGCAACATCTCTGTGCCAAGCCAGTCATCTCAGGTCTCCCTCCATGGTTATGCGACAGGTTCTTACCCTGACATATGCATTCGTGTGTACACACATGCACACACCCGCCACAGGAACTCCCCCATCACACCCGTGCAGTCCCAGAGCTGTGCCTTTAAAAGCGAGCACAGACAAAGAGAAAGGCTCCTACAGAGAAACCCTTTGGATTTTCTCTGTAAATTTTATTATAGTTTGAGTTTAAGAATCTGCATCTGGGACCAGGCGTGGTGGCTTATGCCTGTAATCCCAGCACTTTGGGAGGCTAGGCGGGCGGGTCCCGAGGTCAGGAGATCGAGACCATCCTGGCTAACACAGTGAAACCCTGTCTCTACTAAAAATACAAAAAATTAGCCAGGCATGGTGGCAGGTGCCTGTAGTCCCAGCTACTTGGGAGGCTGAGGCAGGAGAATGGCGTGAACCCGGGAAGCAGAACTTGCAGTGAGCTGAGATTGCACCACTGCACTCCAGCCTGGGCAACACAGCGAGACTCCGTCTCAAGAGAAAAAAAAAAAAAAGAATCTGCATCTGGTAGAAAAGTTGGAAATAGAAATGCCCGTTCAAAAGTGACTTTCCACAATCCAAAATATATACTTTCTCCTTAAGCCCACCTAGAGAGGCAAGATATGTATGGAAAAGATTTTCTTTATTAAATGCTTGAAAGTTTTGGTGTTTTTAAAATGATATCCCATTTTTTCTTCCTTTCACTTGAGCAGATAAATTATCATAACATAACCAGCTCATCTGCCTGGGTTGGAATCCCAGCTGTGTCACTTACTAGCTGTGTGATGTTGGACAAATTACTACACTTCTCTATAATGTCAGTTTCATCTATAAGAAAAGGATAACAATGATAATGCCTATCTGATTGTGTTGTCGTGAGAATTAAATGCGTTTACACACATAAACGCTTAGAACTGTGTCTGGCACATAAAATTTCTTAATAAATATTTTCCATTATTATTACAGCTCGTATTTTTGTCAAACTAACCAGTCTCTTTTAAAAAGACAAAAAAGCTTTATTTTATCTTGATTATAATTATAGGCCAAGCACAGTGACTTATACCCTGTAATCCAAGCACTTTGGAGGCCAAGGCAGGAGGATCACTGGAGCCCAGGAGTTTGAGACTAACCTGAGCAACATAGGGTAGACCCCATCTCTACAAAAAAATTAAAAATTAGCCAGGTGTGGTGGTGCACACCTATGGTCCCAGCTACTCAGGAGGCTGAGGCAGGAGGATTGCTTGGGCCCGGAAGGTCGAGGCTGCAGTGAGCCATGATCATGCCACACTGCACTCCAGCCTGGGTGACAGACTGAAACCCTGTCTCAAAAAAAGAAAAAAAAAGAAAAAAAAAAAGAGTCCATACTCTGAGCCTGAGAGCCCGATAACTTTTTGGACACAGCCCAGCCTGCTGTTCCTCCATGGTGTCCTCACCACCAGCATAAATTAACTGGTCAGTCAGCTCGTGTACCCGGGTGTGGTTGTGCCTGTTGTTAAACTTTTAAAAATAGTTCTGTACTGGTTTTCAAATAGCTGCCCGCCCCAGCCTGCCCCCAGTGTTCCGGCCCTTCCCGGGATCTCCAGATCTGCCCATGGCCCAGCAACTAAAGGGTTTACACCTGGTGCAGCAGGTGGACAGGCGGCCTCTGCAATGGGGGCTGCAGCTGTTCTGAGCAGCCAAGGCTCAGGCCAGAGCAGCTGCTAGAGATTCAAGTCCTCTTCTTGGGTGAAGAGGGAGAGAAAATGAAAGCATAGGGAGCTTTTCATTTTCACACACAAAGACTGAATTTCTTTATAAATGTTTCCTATCGTTATTATTATAGGTAATATTGATTTCAGATTAGCCATTCTCCTTTTTTAAAATACAAAGAACTTTATTTTATCCAGGTTAGAGCTGTAATACATGTGTATTATTAAACATTCAAATGAAATAGAAATATTTGCCTGTGGGGAGAACGTCTGTGGTGGCGTCTGGTGACAGCTCTGCTACAGAATTGAGACGCCCACCTTGCACGGTGCCTGGGAGCCAGGCCAAGCTAACCTGGAGGTCGTCCCTGTCAGTCATCTCGGGTACAAAGGAGGAAGAGGTGACCCAGGGTGGAACAACAGATGGTGCATGTTCCAGACAGGCTGCTTTTTGTCTGCCTGTCCCAGGAAAGGGCAGGGCCCCCGCTAGCTCTGCTTAGGCATTTAGAAGACTTCAAGGGGAAAAAGACTTTACTGGCCCAACGGCTGGGAAAACTGTGCAGGGGAATATCGGATCATTTCTAAATGTTATCTTGAAAAGAAAAGAAAGAGGCTTTATTAAGAAACATTCCCGCTGGTGTCTGCCTCCCGGAGCCCTGCACCTTCTACTCCCTGCTCTAGAAAGAGAAACCATTGATGCATTTAGTTCCTGCCAAGGAGAAAAGCATCCCATGATCTTCAGCCAGAAATTCCCCCGGGCCACATGAAATCAGACTATCCACGTCTGTTTTGTAAGTGGCTTTGAAGTTGAGACATAGTGGGCATATTTCCACGTAAATGAATATAGGAACACCACCAGCTGCAATGGCTACATGGGATTCCACTGTACGGAGGGAGCATAACTTATTGAGCCAGTTGTCTAAAAAATTGCTGCAGGGCACATCCATATAATTAAATCTTTGTGAAATTTTCCAAGGGATAGTTTCCTGGAGTGGATGGCTGAGACCTCAGCTCCAGGGCCTGTGCGCTCACCACTAGCTATGCTTCAAAGAAGGTGAAGACACTTGGGTGTGGGGGGCAGGAATTCGGGAGGTGGGCAGGAATTTGTGGGAGTGGGTGACTGTTTAAGAAACAAATCCTGGGCCAGGCATGGTGACAGCACTTTGGGAAGCTGAGGCAGGAGGATCACTTGAGCCCAGGAGTTCGAGACCAGCCTGGGCAAGATAGGGAGACCCCATCCCTAAGAAAAACTAAAAAGTCAGGCATGGTGGTGTTCACCTGTAGTCCTGGCTACGCGGAAGGCTGAGGTGAGAGGATCGCTTGAGCCCAGGAGATTGAGGCTGCAGTGAGCTGTGATCTCGCCACTGAACTCCAGTTTATGTGACAGAGCAAGACTCTGTCTCAAAAAGAGAGAGAGAGAAAGAACGAGAGAAAGAAAGAAGGGAGGGAGGCAGGCAGACAGGCAGGCAGCAAGGAAGGAAGGAAAATAAATCCTGGGGCTGGGTACAGTGGCTCATGCCTGTAATCCCAGCATTTTGGGAGGTGGAGGCGGGTGGATCACCTGAGGTCAGAAGTTCGAGACCAGCCTGACCAACATGGTGAAACCCCGTCTCTACTAAAAACACAAAAAGTAGCCGGGCATAATGGCGGGCACCTGTAATCCCAGCTACTCAGAACGCTGAGGCAGGAGAATTGCTTGAACCCAGGAGGCAGGGTTGCGGTAAGCCAAGATCACACCGCTGTACTCCAGCCTGGGTGACAGAGAAAGACTCCCTCTCAAAAAAATAAAGAAAGAAAATAAAGAAAAAAGAAATCCTGGAAGATTTGTTCCCGGGACCCAGTATTGTGGCTGCTTGCCCCAGACAAGAAGCCAGAAGAGCCGCTCCCCCTAGAGAGGCTAGGACAGAGGATTCCTTGCCAGGGCCCTGAGCGTGCAGAGAGAGGTCCGTCCTGCTGCCTCTGTCATGCCTTCTCACTCCACCCCCACCCGGCCCAGGCATCCTGGGAGTCAGAAGAAGTTGCTGACCTGTCCCCTGGGGGAATAATTGTATTAGTGATAAGGTGGCCTCTGGCAGCTTAGTCAGCAGATTCAGGGCTTTGGGCTGAGTAATCCTTTGGCGTCTGCCCCAGCAGCTGGTGATCACAGATCGGGGAGACCCCCCCCAGCCCCCAGGCCCTGCTGGGCTTTGGCTTCCTCTCCCCCAGCACAGTGCACAGGGCACGGCTCTGGCTGGCCTGACCTGCCAAAGAACCCAGGGCCCGCCTCAGAGAGGATTTCGGCTGGCATCCCCGTGATGGAGTGACAGAATACAGTCAAATTAAACAGCGTAAAAATGGGCAGGTCCAACACTGTAGGGGGCTTTCATTTAGATGAGATTAGGTTTCTTGTGTGGCTTTGCTTGTTTTGTTTTTGCCTTTTTAGGTAATACATACCCACTATAGAATATAGGGAAATACAGACAAGTTTGAAAACAGATTCTCTGTCCATTAAGTGCCTTGGGATCCTCATCCCCAGCTAACCTGAAACTCTAAGCCTGTTTCCTCGAATCTTCCATCTGGATGGAGGAGAGAAAGCTGACCTGGAGTGAGGTTCAACATAAGGACAAGATCTGCACCCGAACAAGCTCTCCCTCAGAGAGCACAGGCGGCCTGAGGAGTCAGGGCAGGCAGCCTGGAGGAGGTGAGCCCTGGACTGGCCTACAGGGATGGGAAGGGTCTGGGCAGATGGAGCAGGAGGGGCAAAGCCAGCCCAGCTCAGCGGCCTCCCCTGTACCTGCTGCCCCTGAGAGAAGGAAGCTCTCTCCTCCAACAGCCCTGCCCCCGCCTCTTCCCTTCCGTCTGCCCTTTCCCCTTCAGTTCACCTCCTTCAATCCCACCACAACCACCCAATGGGACACCATCCTACCCATTCCAGAGCGCATGAAACTGAGAGGCAGAATAACTTCCCCAAGCCCACACAGCCAGGCTCTGAGAGGAGGGGTGCTGGCCCCAGCCTGCCCTTAAGCCCTGGCTCTCTGCAGGCCAGAGCAGCCCCTCCTCTCCTGCCGGCTGCTGCCCCCTCAAGCCTGCAGGTGTCTCTCTAGAGAAGCTGGGGATGGGGCAGGGTTTGAGGTACACCCACCTCCACCTCTCTTCCTGGCTCTTTCTCCTCTGTAGCTCTCATTTTAAAAGGAACCGCATTCCTGAAATATTTTTCTTTAAATATCTCAATTCATGAGAGAAAAAAAATCTTTCCTTGATGTTACCCTCCCTGCCACCCCTCAGCCCCGTCTCCTTCCCTCATAGCCACGCTCCCTCCCCACAACCAGGTCTCCTGAATCATGTTCCCTCCCAGGGCACCAGCTCCTCCTGCTGCTGAAACTCAAGGAGGCGGCTGCCCCTCCTGGGAGGGTGTCCTGGGGCAAAGCCCAGTGCAGTGCCAGGCCCAGTCTGAAATCCTCATGTGCATCCCCAGCCTCCTCCACGACTCACTAGCTGTGTGGCCTGAAGTAAATTACTTAACCTCTCTGACTCTGTTTTTCCTCACCCATGAGTTGAGGCTAGTAAGGACAGCTCCTTTACAGGCCTGCTGTGAGGTTTGAAGGATCTGTGTAATAACTCAGCATGCTTGCTTTCTGCATGACACGGAACACTTGCATGGTGACGCCACCATTGGTGCTTCCTCCCTGTCCCTGGCTCCCGTGACAGCGCAGTGCTGTCCTGAGTTTCCGTCTCGTCTCTGATGCCCCTTTGTCATCAGCTTGTCCTTGGCTGCAGCCACCAGTCTTAGGCCCTTGAGCTCAGCCTTAGGCATTTTCAAACCTGCATGCATTTGCTCCAGGCGGCTCCCCAATCCTGGGGTTGCTACCTCTGTGCAGATAAATTGGGGGTGGGTTGGTCTGGGGCACGTGGAGCTGGACTCCACAGTGGAACTGATGTGAAGTGGCCGTGGAAGCTGTGAGTGTGTGTGAGACTGCCCGAGGAGAGAGCGGGAAGGGCTGCTGGGACCAGCCTCTGGGTACATGGAGGCGATGACAAGTTCAAGAAAAAGACCCGTGTTCCAGAAGAGATGGGAAAGAGCGGCTTCGGGAAGAAGGCAGTGGCCAGTCAAGTTCATGGAGGATGCCCTCAGCTTCGGTCTTAGGTGGAGCTGGAGACCTTGTCCTGAGGGGCTTTTTGGCAGAGGAGGCAGGGAGGGGTGAGGACGGAGGAGAGGAGGACAGGTGAGAGCACCCAGCCCGGTGGCCTCGATCTTCTGAGGCCCCAGAAAGCGGATTACCCTGCAAAGCCCCTCGAGCTGACTTCCCAAATCCCCAATTGTGCTTCTCTGTCACAGGGAGGGTTAACCCCACTTACATAAGGGCTAGGCCCCACCCCCTGTCCCCTTAACTCCGTGATCCTTCTAGAAGCTTCATGCTCTGCCCGCTTCCCCTTGGGGTCTAAGGCTGGACCAACCCCACCCCAGCTCACCCAGAGGTGAGCTCTGGTCTGCTGGGGACAAGTGGTCCCTTCCAGGACAACATGGGCTTTCAGCTCTGTCCCGGGCAGAGAGGGGGCTGGCAAGTGGGCTGGGGGCGGAGGAGCAGGCAAGGAAAGGCTGCTGAGTGTGATCTTCTCAATAACCCCAAGAATAATAACAATATCAACTGCACGCACCATTTATTAGGTTCTCACTGAGTACCAGGCGCTGAAACATGTTTCCTGAACCACTGTCTTTAGTTCCCCAACTATACCCATAGGACAGGTGCTTTCCTCATCCTGTTTTACAGGTGAGGAACTGAAGTTTGGACAGGTTGAGTCACTTTCTCAGGGACACAAGGCTGGCTGGTGATGGAGAAGGGACTTGAACCTGGGTCTGCCTCTGCTCTCTCCACACTCCCTGCGGGGGCCCGGGGCTTACTATAAGATAAGGATGTCAGATAGGTTCCTCCTTCCCTCTCCTTCCCACAGGAGCAGAGGCATCGCTGGGCCTGAGCTGGGAAGGCTGGGCCTGGGGGCAGTGCAGGGGCTGGCATGGCGAGAGGCCGGCAGAACTATGAGGCTGAGTTCAAGGGTAAGGGGCGGCCTCCTGAGAGCCCGTGGCCAGGCTTGAGGTGGCTATGTCCTCACCGGCTCTTGTCCTGCAGGCCTGACTCTCCAGGTGGGTGAGGAAAGAGCCTGCCAGCTCCTCTTCTGCTCCCTCACAGGCCTGAAGGAGAACCCCCAGATGGAGCTCCGGGCCTCTTTCCTCCAGGCCAGCCTCAGACCCTTCGGGGGACAGGTCTGGGAGCATCCTCTGTGCCAGGCGTCTGGGGACTGCTAGCCTTCTGGTGGGGGCCGGATCCTCAAATTGTGAGCCTGGAGCAGTCTCTTTCCAAGGGATTGGAGTGAGAAACTCAGGGGGCAGAGCCAGAGCTACCTAGGACCCAAGGGGAGTGTCTCAGGCAGGACTCGCACAGGCACAGGCACACACACTGGCCACACACTTGCCTTCGGACGTGTGCCAAGCAGCTCAAAAGAATTTAAAGTCCAACCAGGCGCAGTAGCTCACACCTGTAATCCCAGCACTTTGGGAGGCTAAGGCAGGCAGATCACTTGAGGTCATGAGTTCGAGACCAGCCTGGCCAACATGACAAAACCCCCATCTCTACTAAAAATACAAAAAACTTAGCCAAACCTGGTGGCAGGCGCCTATAATCCCACCTACCCGGGAGGCTGAGGCAGGAGAATCGCTTGAACCCGGGAGGCAGAGTTTGCAGTGAGCCGAGACCACGCTACTGCACTCCAACCTGGGCAGCACAGCGAGACTCTGTATTAAAAAAAAAAAAAAAAGATTTAAAGTCCTTGAGAGAAGTGGAGTCCATACATCTCTTCAAGATGTGGCATGGGGCCGGGCGCAGTGGCTCAAGCCTGTAATCCCAGCACTTTGGGAGGCCGAGACGGGCGGATCACGAGGTCAGGAGATCGAGACCATCCTGGCTAACACGGTGAAACCCCGTCTCCACTAAAAAAAAAAATACAAAAAACTAGCCAGGCGAGGTGGCCGGCGCCTGTAGTCCCAGCTACTCGGGAGGCTGAGGCAGGAGAATGGCATGAACCCAGGAGGCGGAGCTTGCAGTGAGCTGAGATCCCACCGCTGCACTCCAGCCTGGGCGACAGAGCGAGCCTCCGTCTCAAAAAAAAAAAAAAAAAGATGTGGCATGGAATGGTGAACGTCTGAGCACACAGGGCAGGAGGGCCCCGGGGGACGTTGGGCAGCCCAGGAACCAGCATGGGGTAGCAGGACTGAGCGGCTCCAGGGCACCTTGGTAATGCTGCAGGTGTGGCCGACTGATCCCCTGTGGAGACAGAGACAGTAAAGATTAAGAGGATCATAAACTGCATCCAGCGGCTGCCCCGGGAGAAATCTCCTCAAGCCAGAGCCTCTGCTGTGAGGGGCTTCGGAACCTTGGGGCAGCTCCTGAGTTCAGACAGAGTTCAGGCAGGAAGACAGAGAGGCGGAGACGCAGAGAGAGACAGAGACAGGGAGAGAGACAAAGGCAGAGGGGGCTGCCACAGAGAGGTGGGAGCAGAGAGAGAAGAGAGACGGGGGCAGAGAGACAGAGGTTCATGGACTGAGGTAGAGGCTGGGCCCGGCTCAGCAACCCAGGCCTCCCACAGGCAGGCAGAGGCTGCCCTGGAACCCACCAAGACCAGAGCAACAGTTCCCATGAGCTCCACCGTGGCTGCAGCTGCGCCTGCAGCTGGGGCTGCCTCCAGGAAGGAGTCTCCAGGCAGGTGGGGCCTGGGGGAGGATCCAACAGGTATGGCTTCTCCTGGAGGTAGGGTCAGGTCTGGGCCCTTGGGGAGCAGGATGAGGGCCAGAGGTTCCCAGGAACCATGGAAGGAGCCAGAGCAACTCAGACCCAGCCCCACCGGCTGTGAGCAAGGGTGGGGTAGCCTGCGGGCAAACCCAGAATCCTAGAAACACAGTGGGGAGGGGACGGGGGTTAGGGGTGGGGAGCCTGCAGAGCCAGGACAGGACAGCCCAGCCAATGGGGAAGGAAAGAACAGAGAAGCGCCCTTAGGGCTTAACAGCCCAGAGGTCCCTAGTGGTGTTGACAAGAATGTTTCTGTGGGAGGACGGAGCCTGAAGCCACCCACAGAGAAGGGATGGGAGCTGGGGAAGTGGAGCCAGGGCTTGGACTCTTGCTGAAAATTCCACTGAGGGAGGAGAGAGGGCAGGGAATGGGGCTGGGGGCTGGGGTGTGGATGCACAGTGAAGGAGACACTTCTCCGGATGGAAGAGTCACGCGTGGGTTCGTTTAAATGCGGGTGGACGGGGCCTGAGGACTGGGAAAAGGACCTGAGGGACGGAGGGGAGCGTGCAGCCCTGCCCCCGCCCAGCCCTGCCCCCTGCCCCTCAGGCGTGAGCCCCTCGCTCCAGTGCCGCGTGTGCGGAGACAGCAGCAGCGGGAAGCACTACGGCATCTATGCCTGCAACGGCTGCAGTGGCTTCTTCAAAAGGAGCGTGCGGCGGAGGCTCATCTACAGGTGAGGGCGGTGGGCCCTGCTGGGCTCCTGCCCCTGAGGGGTTCTGGAGGGGTGAGGGGGCGTTCAGGGGAGGAGGGGCTTGGGCAAAAATGTCCAAACCCATGGTTCAGGACGTGGGAGGGACACTGACCCCCGGGGTCTCGTCTTCGCCTGCAGGTGCCAGGTGGGGGCAGGGATGTGCCCCGTGGACAAGGCCCATCGCAACCAGTGCCAGGCCTGCCGGCTGAAGAAGTGCCTGCAGGCGGGCATGAACCAGGACGGTGAGGCAGGGCGCTGGCCCGGGGGGACGTGACAAGAGATGGGCAGCGGGACTGGCTGGCATGTCGTTCTGACCCTTCCTGCCTCCCCAGCCGTGCAGAACGAGCGCCAGCCCCGCAGCACAGCCCAGGTCCGCCTGGACAGCATGGAGTCCAACACTGAGCCCCGGCAGGAGCCCCTGGTGGCTCCCCCGACCCCGGCAGGGCCCAGCCCACGGGGCCCCACGCCCATGTCTGCAGCCAGAGCCCTGGGCCACCACTTCATGGCCAGCCTTATAACAGCCGAGACCTGTGCTAAGCTGGAGCCAGAGGATGGTAAGTGGGAGAGCGGCTGAGAGCACAGCAGGCTTGGCTACCTGGGTCACAGTGGGGCTGCAGCGCCTGCCTTGATCCTCACTTCCCCGGGCCCCAAGCACTCCCTGCCACCTCCTGAGAAGCAGATGCTAAGATCACAACCTCCTCCTCCAACAGCTGATGAGAATATTGATGTCACCAGCAATGACCCCGAGTTCCCCTCCTCTCCATACTCCTCTTCCTCCCCTTGCGGTCTGGACAGCATCCATGAAACCTCAGCTCGCCTGCTCTTCATGGCCGTCAAGTGGGCCAAGAACCTGCCTGTGTTCTCCAGCCTGCCTTTCCGGGATCAGGTACCAACCGGCCTGCCTGCTGGGGAGCTAGGCTGGGCTAGGGTCAGGTGGCCCACTTGAGTCACCCAGACAGGGCACACACATCCCCATGCCAGTATGAATGGAGGTGCACACAGCTTGGATGGTGATGGCTGGGGACACACACACCTCTGAGCCAGCAGTGGCCGGGGTGCATCTCAGGGATGGTGACAGTGGGGTTGCATGCATCTCCAGCACAGGGATGGTCAGGGTGCACCCCTAGGAGACGACGGTGGCCAGGGACCCACAGGGCCCAGGGTCTTCTTAAGTTCTGGAAGACCCTCAGGCCCTGCAAACATTCCGTGGGTGACAAGTGACCTACACACCCTGAACAGCCTGAGTGGCTGACTCTAGGCCCCCTTGGAGCATAAGTGCCTACGATCTCAGGGCTTGCATTTTAGTCCAGTCTCTCTGGCTCTGGGCCATCCCTCTCAGCTTCTAAAGGGCAAGCAGGTCTTTCGGGAAAACGAGGAGGAGAGGCACGAGGAGGGTCT
Source organism: Rhinopithecus bieti (assembly GCF_001698545.2). NCBI lineage: Eukaryota > Metazoa > Chordata > Mammalia > Primates > Cercopithecidae > Rhinopithecus > Rhinopithecus bieti. The sequence continues at coordinate 770,754 of NW_016812251.1, read as the reverse complement.
GAGGCCCTCAGCCAGTCTGTGTGCTGGGGTGGAGCAGCTTGGAAGAGTCAGGCCACGCCTCTTGAATACACTCAACTTAGGACACTCTTGAGGCAAGTCTCTGAGGCTGCCCAACTTCAAATGACTCTGGACATTCCTAAATGTCCCAGCTGCAGCGCTGGATGGAACCCAGACAGTGTCTCGGATGGTAGGCAGCTGAGCCAGATGGTGCCAAATCCCAGAGCTCTGGGCCCCTGGCTGATGTCAGGAGAGCATTCTCGAGGCCCAGGACAGCACTTCTATTCCTTGGGTGCCTGAGATGGTGGCAGAGCCTCCAGACTGAGCCAGAGAAGCTGTGTGTCTGCCATAACAGGCATCCCTTTCTGAGCACAGGTGATCCTGCTGGAAGAGGCGTGGAGTGAACTTTTCCTCCTCGGGGCCATCCAGTGGTCTCTGCCTCTGGACAGCTGTCCTCTGCTGGCACCGCCTGAGGCCTCTGCTGCTGGTGGTGCCCAGGGCCGGCTCACACTGGCCAGCATGGAGACTCGTGTCCTGCGGGAAACTATCTCTCGGTTCCGGGCGTTGGCGGTGGACCCCACGGAGTTCGCCTGCATGAAGGCCCTGGTCCTCTTCAAGCCAGGTAGCTGAGTCTCTGTCTAAGCCTTGAATGGGAATTCTGGTGACTTCCCTGTGCCTCTCACTCTCCCTGCACCACCCACATGTGTGCAGATGTGTGTAGGCCTCTATCCTGGGGGGGCGGGAGGAGAGGGGTGAGGCTGGACTCCCTTCTCCTTGGGGCCACTCCTGGTTGACTGTGAGGGGACAGGGCAGGCTGGGAGCCCCTGGGAGACCCTGAGCCCCCGGCAGAGCCCGTAGTGGCTCCCCTGGCCCTGGCAAAGCCAGGGCCCCACACCCATGTCTGCAGCCAGAGCCCTGGGCCACCACTTCATGGCCAGCCTTATAACAGCCGTAAACCTGTGCTAAGCTCACTGGTGCTGCTTCTCCCCAGAGACACGGGGCCTGAAGGATCCTGAGCATGTAGAGGCCTTGCAGGACCAGTCCCAAGTGATGCTGAGCCAGCACAGCAAGGCCCACCACCCCAGCCAGCCCGTGAGGTGACCTGAGCATGCGTCCACCCACTCATCTGTCCCTGCCCTCTCTACCCTTTCCCCGCCTCTCCCATGCCCTCCCAGGGCTCACTGATTAGACAGCACAAGGGTCTCAGTTCAGCGGCACAGAGCCAACATCTACTGTGTCCCAGGCACAGTACCAGGTCCCAGGGGTGGGGACCAAGATGTACATAAGACAAAGCTACTGCCTTCTGGAGACAACCAGCAGTGACCGCACTGAAGATGCAAACTGCCCTAGCCAGGTACTGAGGGTTGCATGAATCTGCAGGAGACAGAGACCCTTTGGCATGGGAAGCGTAAAGCAGAATTGGGAGGGACTTTGGGGAGACAGGGCTGGACTTGAAAGGAAGAAGAAGTGTAAAAGAAAACATCATTTGCAAAGGGAGAGAGGGGCATGCATGATATGTTGTTAGGACAGGAGCCCACCTTGAAGGTATAACAGGTTCCTGCCAGTGAGAAATGGGGAGAATAAGCCAGAAAAGTAGGGCAGGACCAGTCCGTTCAGGACTTTGAATGCCAGCCAAAGGCCATGTCTGACTTGGGAGGCAGACAGCAGCTACTGAAGGTTTCCGAGCAGGAGTGTGTCATACACAGGGCTAGACCTCACGCAGACGGGCATGGCCATGGGTACAGAGGATACTACTGGGAAGGGGGTGGCAGCTACTGCCACCTTCCAGGTGGTTCCATGGAGTTCTGATCTTTGGGCATGGCCGGGGGAGCGGAAGGGAGACTCTAGGAGTTGGAATGGGTCAGACCCAGTGTTTGGGTGAAGGTAAGGAATGAGGGAAGAGGAGCTCTTTGGGAGAAGACGTTGTTAAAACAATAAAAGGGAAAGCCAGGAGGAAAGACGGTTTTGAGGGAAGATGACAAGGTGTTTTGGAGGTACACTGAGCATCCTGTAGAGATGCCAAGCACATGGATGGCCCTGGCTAGGTTTGGAGGAGAGTTGCTGCAGGCTGAGTGTGGCTGGGCGAGGGTAGGGCAGGAGCCAGTGCTCTGGGACTACGCTGTTTGGCCTAGTGTGGGCAGTTGTCATGGAGCCTCAGCAAGGTTGGAACACTTGGCCTTCAGGCATCTACTGGCTATTTTAGACCATGTTATCTGCATTCTTTGGGGCTCCCAGCAGTTTCTTTCTGAAGAAGTGAGCTAATATGGGCATCCTTGCATCATCTCTAATCCAAGAAATGATTACAAGGAGAAGAGGTAATTTCCTTTTAAGAAAAGTCACAGTATACAAAGTATATGCCACACAGCACAGGAAGATTTGTGCTGCTTATGAGCATAGGGAGAACGCTGCTACTACTAAGACTTGACTTAGCATCTGAAGAGTGGGCATCAGAGACATTCAGAAACCAGCAGCCTTTCTCTGCCAAGTTTCTGTTGGAACCAGCCCCCAGAGATGTCCTGGCATATTGGTTATGCGTCAAATTTCATAATGCTGATTAAGATTTCCTATACCCCTTCTATAGGGGTTCATTGCCTACTACAAGCAGATTGAGTGTGAAGATAGTGGTTTGGGGTTCTCTAATCCAGCATATTATTTCGGTTTTTAAAAACTGCAACGCCCAGGAAGAAACACAATTACCATCGCCCCCTGATATGCATGCAGACACCAAAGTGGAGTTCCATGAAGTTATTCCTACCCTTACCTTGTACAATTTACCTGATAGTTCTCTTTTATTTGTTTAGAAAAGGCTGATTGTGACCCACTGAATTTAATTTCAGACCCACTAAGTGGGGCAATACCTGCAGTTTGGAAAAAACATTCTCTGACTGACTTTATAGTTATGTCTTCTTCCTCCCACTCTTTAGATCAGAAAAACAGAAGCAGGGAAGGCAGATGGGAGGGGTATATGACTTGCTCAGTGCTGCTCACTTGGCACTAGCAAGAGAAAGGAAGGCCTTAGGTTGGCAGAGCAAGTCCAGCAGATCACTGAGTGGTGGGGAAGGCTTCCCGGAAACTCCTGGTGAGGGGAGCTTGGGGCTGCCCAGTGTGGAGTAGCCTCCTTGAGGCTGGGCATTGACCCTGGCCATCAGACCTACCCAGGGAAGGTTTGGTTCCCCCATCTGTCTCTTGGGGCTTCACCATCTGCCTTTTGTGTTGTGGACTCCTGTCTTAGCAAATAGTTCTTTCCTTTTTTTTTTTTTTCTTTTGAGACGGAGTCTCGCTCTGTCGCCCAGGCTGGAGTGCAGTGGTGCGATCTCGGCTCACTGCAAGCTCCGCCTCCCGGGTTCATGCCATTCTCCTGCCTCAGCCTCCCGAGTAGCTGGGACTACAGGCACCCACCACCACGCCTGGCTAATTTTTGTATTTTTAGTAGAGACGGGTTTCACTGTGTTAGCCAGGATGGTCTTGATCTCCTGACCTTGTGATCTGCTGGCCTTGGCCTCCCAAAGTGCTGGGATTACAGGCGTGAGCCACCGCGCCCGGCCTGAATGCGGCTTTTCCTCGAAATTCCTCCTGACCCGCTCTGGGGACCTCATCTCTCCTCTGCTTCCTCCCTTGCCTTTCCTGGGAGGGCACTGCTCCAAGGACTAGTGCTCAGAAGCTGGTCGTAAAACTGACGGCGTCCTCTCTCCTGTTCAGGTTTGGGAAATTGCTCCTGCTCCTCCCGTCTTTGAGGTTTATCACTGCGGAACGCATCGAGCTCCTCTTTTTCCGCAAGACCATAGGGAATACTCCAATGGAGAAGCTCCTTTGTGATATGTTCAAAACTAGTGGGGTGGAGGTGAAATGTTTCCAAGCACTCTGGAAAACAATCTACTGAAACGAAACCTTTGCCTACTCTTTGCCCCAGAAATTCCTCGTAGGTGTGTGTACCCAGCAGAGATGCCCACTGAAAGATATTGTAAGAATATTCATAGCAGCTTTATTCATAATAGCCCCAAATTGTACATTGATGGTAGGATGAATTAACAAATTGCGGTATATTCATATAATGAAAATAACTTAAAAGAATGAATTATGGATACATGTGGCAACATGGGTAAACTTCACAGACATAAAAGTTGAATGAAAGAAACCAGGCAGAAGTTCCATTTATGCAGAGTTCAGGAACAGGCAAGACTAATTGACAGTAATAGAAGTTGGAATAGTGGTTACTTCTGGGTGGCAGGGGATTGATTCAGAGAGGGCCCATGGGAGCCCTCTGGTATACTAGAAATATTGATTTTGATCTGGGCAGTGGTTTCACAAATGTATTCATAGGTAAAAATTCATTGAGCTGTGCACTTTACTGTATTTTGTTAGACCTCAATAAAAAAGTCAAAAAAAAAAAAAAAAAAAAAAAACCCAGAAAAATGAGTGTTGTCAAGGCTCTCCCTTTGAGGACACTGAAGGAATGAGTGCAAGGTCTTTGAGTTCCATCTGGGTTCCATTCCAAGTCAGAGACCAGGTGCAATGAATTCAAGCCCAGTGGATCTCCCATAGAATTCAACCACCCAGCTTCTCTCCAGATGGCATCCCATCACCTGCAGCATGTCTCAACCTTTATCTCCTATCTCCCTCATCTCCTTCCTAAGTAAAGGTGAACACCCTGCAACTCAACATAAGGCAGCTACAGGTGCTTTTTGTGAAAGGGACTCTTCATCACTTCTTAGGTCCTTATGGAAAGATACAGCTCAGACAACCCTCATCATTTTCTTTTTTTGAGACGGAGTTTCACTCTTGTTGCACAGGCTGGAGTGCAATGGCGCAATTTTGACTCACCACAACCTCCGCCTCCCAGGTATAAGTGATTTTCCTGCCTCAGCCTCCTGAGTAGCTAGGATTGCAGGTATGCACCACCATACCCAGTTAGTTTTGTATTTTCAGTAGAGACGGGGTTTGTCCATTGGCCAGGCTGGTCTAGAGCTCCCGACCTCAGGTGATCCACCCACCTTGGCCTCCCAAAGTGCTGGGATTACAGGTGTGAGCCACTGCACCCTGGCCAAACTTAATCCTTTTTGAAGATAGACCCAGATGACTGTGAAAATAATATTTTAACACATTAACATAGATCGGGCAATGTATATATTAATAGCAGGCAGTGAGCCGGGCACTTTTAAAATTGCCATTTAATCCTCAGATTAACTCTGAGGGAAGGGCTAATTTTCTCCATTTATAAATGAAAAAACTGTTTAGAGAGGACTCAAACCTTGGTGTGACTCTACCTAATGCTGCTTAAGTCTGGCACTGCCTCTTTCCCACTCCCCCTTCACTTTTGGAATGAAAGACTGAACATTTCTGTCGCATTTTCTGCCTTCAAAGGATAAGCGCTTGAAATCAAGACAGAAAGGGTCATGTCAGAAGTCTGAGCAATCCTAGGGGTTCCCTGTCCTTTGGCTTGTGTTTGAACTCCTTTAGCTGACAGAAATGCCCTGTCTGCTCAGCAACTGAGAACAGCTAGGGCTGTTGCCAGAAAGGAAAGAGTATGGGAAATGCTGCCCAGCTGAAGCCCTTCTTACTTCAGCCCCCAGGCTACTTCAGATTCTCTCCAACTTTTGAAAGTATCAGAGTGGCCTCAGTTAATCCGGTCATCTAATGTCTAAAATGCCATTATACAGTCCAATTCCCTATCAAAGGTTTTATCCATATGAGCTAAGGCCTGAGCAAAGCCACCTTAGTAAGACACATGGTTGAAATATGACATGACCAGTCCTGCATATTTATCTTACAGTTTGGCTTTGGGGGACATGGTAAGACTGCAAAGGTAGCCTGCTGAAGTTCACAGGCTAGCATCTGGGATGTGTGAGCACAGCACATCTACATTGGGAAGGAGATTTGAGGGCTCTCCAAGAAGTCTGAGAGAATTAGAGGAAGTACATAAGCTGGATTGTCTGCTGTCAATCTGGCATCAATACCACCCCCTTCCCCACTTCTAAGGGCTTTTCTTCATTGCAGAGATGCCAGGAAAGAACTACATTTCCCAGAAACCCTTTCTCCTAGGACTTGCTAATGAAAGGCCCTCATAGGACATTTTTTCCCCCTAATGCCAAACTGATTAAATTTGGCATTAGGAAAAAGAGAAGCCATTTTTCTTTGGAGACACTGCAGCCATGTCGTGGGAAAACAGATGTCACAGCAGCCTCCTGGCTAGAATTGCACTAGCTTCCAGGCAAGCTCTTGAGAACTCTGGAACTTTTAGCTGAGATTTGTATTGGCTTTCTTGACCTGTGGGAGTATCTCTGACCTTTGTCAGATCCTAATTTCTATACTAAGTCCATCTCACCTGGAATACAAAGTGGCACCTGTTCTCCTAATCTGGTGCAGCTCTCGGTATGTCTTACAGACAGGAATACAAATTCCTGTCTGTAAACCACCTAGGATGACAGCCATTATTCAACTTTTTGTTGCAGATTGGCTCTACTGAAATTCTGATGAGTAATGGCTTTTTCATTGCATTTAGGGTCCTTATTAGCAGAGGAGATAATTCGAAAGCTTTTTTTTTTCCATTCCTCAGTGCCAGAAATGTCTTTGGTTATGAAGCACCACAGAGGTAGTCCCTGTGGGACTATCTGGGCCTTTTCAAATGAAGCTAGTTTTTAGATTCACAAGACACTTCTCTACCCACAAGGGGATATTTCAAGGTAGGAAGGGCAGGGAAAGACTTAAAGATGCCAAGTGCAACCCAATAGTCAACCCAGGTATTGCGGGATGACTAGTCTCCAACTGGTGGACATCACTGGTGTTCCCCACTAGAATGCAGGCTCCACAGGGCAGAGATCTTTGTTCATTAATGTACCCTAAGCACCTAGGACAATGCCTGTGGGCGATACACTCCTTGACGGTGAGTCTAACATACCTACAAGATTCAACAGTCAGATATTACATGTACCTTATCTACTTTCACGGTTATATCTCTGGCTCTAAGACACCGTATTGCCACCGATTCTAGGGGCAAAAGCAATTTTAAAAAACAAACCAAAGCTCTGGTCACTGTGTAACTTGCCTCTCCTTATGTACCTTTCTGTTCTCAGGTCTTCCTAATCACAATAGTTGTTGACTCAGTAATCTCAGGGGCAAGTTTTAAGAATGGTATTTCGGCTGGGCGTGGTGGCTCACACCTGCAATCCCAGCACTTTGGGAGGCCAAGGCGGGCAGATCACCTGAGGTTGGGGTCCGAGACTAGCCTGGCCAACATGGTGAAACACTGTCTCTACTAAAAATACAAAAATTAGCCAGGCATGGTGGCAGGCACCTGTAGTCCCAGCTACTTGGGAGGCTGAGGCAGGAGAATCACTTGAACCTGGGAGGTGGGAGTTGCGGTGAGCCGAGATTGTGCCACTGCATTCCAGCCTGGGTGACAGAGTGAGACTCCGTCTCAAAAAAATAAAAATAAATAAAAATGGTATTTGTAGGTTTTATATGGGCAACTAAGGGAATTTTAAACAACACTCACTATTCATATTTCAATATAAATTTAATGCCAAAATGTAAATGTAAATTTAATGTAAAATGAAGTGAGAAGAATGACCCCAGAATTTAAAAAATTGAATACATTTGGCATTAGGGAAAAAAAATCACTACTTTTTTTCCCCATGTAACCTTAGACCTGATTTGGCATTTTGGAACCACTGATCCTAATCGATCCTCTCATCCAATATCTGCCCAGCACCTTTTGTTAGGTGCTGGGATCTAAGAGTCAGCAAGACAGGCAAGTGTTTGACACCGTGAATACTGACAGCTGTTGAGAACACAGACCTCTAACCCAATTCACGGGTCAGAGCAAACTTCCCAGGACCACTGCCTTTTACAGTAAAACCTGTGGGTCAGTAGGAGTTCTCCAAATATGGGAGTTTGGGAAAGAGAACTGACTTCCAGATAAGAAAACTAACATTCAGAGAGAGTGAATGCCTTTCCCAGTCATGCAGTCAAGTTGGTGGCAGAACAAAAATGACCAACTGAGTTAAAATTTCTGTTTCTATTGCCATGTGTTGCTTTGCTTTTCAGTGAGTACCCTTGAGCCCTGTATTAGCAACCTTGCTACTTCTTCAAGTGGCCAATTTAGGGGAGGATCCTAAATGCAGATTTACCGCTTTTCCTGCCCTTCTAGCCTTAAACCGATTAAATGAAGTCTTGACAGCCAGCAGCCTGCATCCACTACAGAAAAAATACCTCGAATCACACCTTTACTTGAATTCAGTTGAGTTCCAGTGACTACCACCTCTGTGTTTTGTCAACTGTGGGTTGAGTCCTTTCCTGACAACACATCAGTGTAACTAAGAAGTCACTGCTGTTTCTTGGAGTTGGGTTGGAATAGTTGGAGTGGGAGCCAGGATGGTTGGAAAACAAACCACACATGTTGCTGCTTCTGGAAGCTTTGTTCTTTAATGAGCCATAGGGTGATTTGTTCATCAAGCTGCTTTTGTGTAGCCATACAGTGCATATTTTGAGTGACACAAACTGCACTTTATACAGATGATGTCTTGTATCAACCCCCCGCAAAGAAAAAAAACAAAAAGGAAATTACAAAGTGCCTGTTGATTGCATCCGGAATGTAACCAGTTCCGTGGGTGAGACAAATCATTCTTCTTATAGAATTATTCTATTAAACAGTAAAATGTTATATTTCACAGGATATGTCCTTTTATAATACAGTTCTTTAAAAATTTACACTCAGCATACTTATAAATTACTTAAAATCCATTAAATATAATACTAATCTGTAGTCCACACCTTTCCCATAGTAAATACAAATACTTGTGGTTCAAAAGGTGCAACTTTTATGTGACCTCAGAGGGCTGATAAATAGGCATTAACAATGGATGACTAGCAAGGTGACAGGCCCATTGTGGGGGCTTTTTTGAAAAAAGTTTCAACCAGGGGACCAATATGAGACCTAACAGATCCATCTCCACAATCATCATTTTGCTATTACCCTTTCAATACCCAATCAAATGTGGGAGTCATTCCAGAGAAAAGTGGTTAAAAGTAGTCTAGGGCACAGAAAAAGAGGACTCCCACAGATACCAAGGAGTTTTACTACCAAGGCCAGCATGGTATTGGGGGACAGTGCTGGGGAGTTGTCACAAGAGTATGGGTGGACTTAACACATTTGTCCATAGAGAATGATGCATGTCCCACATCCAGCTTCCCACCAAGAAGAAAAAAGAGAGGAGGATGAGGAAAGCCATAGAGTATGTTTCTTTTTAAAATGAAAACTCTCTTAGCTTTGAACACATCCTGAGAATCCTTTCTTCTTTCTAGTTTACCAAAGTGCTTGTTACAGTGAAAAACACAGCCCACAGGCACTGAGGTGGGACTATAGAACCCTGCTGGACCACATCTTTTCAGCACACTTCTGACCCTCTGTTTTTGTGACCCTCTGTTTTTGATGGTGAAAACAACTCTACCATTATGAAACACAGAACGGAGTCTTCATTAATCTTCCAGCAGGATAAGCGCTCTGGCAGGTTTCCAAAGCATAAGAAGATGGGGGCTCTAGTATTCCATCCCAGGACCTCTGGCCCTTTTGTCTCTCTCTGCAAGGCTCATAGTTGGAGGGCTGTATCTCCCTTTGTGTTTTCAGAAGCCCAGAGTGGCAAAATAATTTAAATGGCAGGAGGTACAAAATACGTTGTAAACTAAGCCTCCCTGAATCCTGCTGGATTTGCTGTTAATTTGCTTCAATTTGTGATACAGAATGAAATCACACTTCTCTGCTTTTGTTACATTTTCCATAAGTACATACTAAATTACAGGGATACATTCACTTTAATGGGCAGAGTCGAAAAATCAGGTTTTGTTTGGGGCTGGGAATGTGTGCTGAAAGTAGAGTGCTCTGCATTTTGGAGTATGGGCTCCAAATGTGGAGCTGCCCCACTGCCGCCATGCAGATCAAAGCAAACAAGCAAAGGAGAAGCACTACGGAACCACAAGTGTGATACATACAAAGGGCTAACAGTTTCATAAATGATTGTAACGCGGCATCACTTTGTAGTGACATAACTTTACCATGCAGAGGGCCAGTGAGAACAGATGGATGCAGACACAGCATTTGGTTCTGAAGGTTTTTAAGAGTTATGGCTTCATCTCTTGATCAGGCCAACAAGGCCTATTACCCTATGTAAACAATGGCTTTCCCTCAAAGGGAGGGCCCCACACTGCTCTCCACTTTTACAATTTTGTGGATCTCTCCTCCTCATCCACCCACCCCAATCCTGGCAGATTAAATGACTAGAAATCCACATAAATCTAGCAACTGAAAAAAACAAGTTTTTTCTTTCTTTTTTTTTTTTTATTGAATTTTACCCAAATTGGAGTTTCAGGTCCCTGAGAAAAATTATAAAGTCTCTTAACATCCATCACCTAGTTCCTATAAAGTGACCTACATCAGTTATTTTTTAACTGCCAAAAAACTTATTTTACCAAAAAAATCCCACAAAGATTTAGAAGGAAGAACATGTGCCAACATGTGTTCTCCTGGCCATTCCTCTGGGCCACAGGAAATTATCTGATAAGGGCAATCTCTTTTTTTTTATACAGGATTTAACCAACATTCTGGAGCAAGTGCAGAGTAACAATTAATGCCCAGCAGCACACTACTCCCCCAAGAACACTGAAACACAGACTGTGCAACCTGGCATGGGGCTAAGGAACCAGCAATCCCACTATGACACACCATGCTGAGGGGTTTTCCTCTGTCCTCTAGGAGAATCTCTGAAATTCAATTTTTAAAAGCTTAACATTTATTACTCCTCAGGACAAGACGAACAAGATGGCAGATGTCTGTGGGATATAAAGCATAACATTTGCTCATTAACCATCATTATTCTGGAGATTTTAAAAGCTTCCTTTCTCTGGCTCAATTCTGAACCCAAAGCAGGGAGAGGTAAGACTCCTGCTACCTTTAGCTGCCACGCAGAATTATGCTCCAAGTCTAACCTCTGGGGCTGGCCAACAACCACTGAGGCAGTGGCATGAGGTTCAGTGTTGTGTAACAGGAGAGACTCTGCCTTAACAAAAGACTTAATATTTCCACAACTTCAAAGAAGTATGAAAAGGAAGAATAACCAAAATACAGGTTATAGATGGTAAAGGCTCTTTTTCAGAGCAGTGCATGTAGTAGCAAGACAAGATGCATTTAGTAACTTTAAAAATAAACATTTCACATACTTATCTCGAGAAAGGCTATCATGTTTCATTTTTTATATATTATAAATAGCAAAAACATGTTTCTATTCCCACAAATGCTAAGATACTTAAAATGTTATTATAACTCATGTGTATGAAGACCACCCAGTGGTGAAAATGATGTCTTACTATTCCCTCAACCCAGGGATGAATGGCTCTCATCCCCTTGTCCAGTGGCCCCTAATCTGTGGGAAGAAATTCCATGGGAAGGAGGGAAGCACAAGGTTAAAAAGAAATATGCCTACTATACATACATATTTACAATAAACTTCAGTAACCAGAATATTAACAAAAATAGCTTCAAGTAGTCCTTGATTTTTTTTCCATCTATTTAATACTGATGGTCTGAGAAAAGGAAGATAAAAGTTAGATAGGTCATATTAAAAACCTTTTTATTTTTTGGCAGCTTTCTGTAACACTTATTCATGCAATATGGTATGTGAATGTTTTTGGAGAACTAACTAAACGGTCACATTATTTGAGTCTGTGGTGGGAATCCACCAGCAGATGAACAGGCTCATATGTGGTTTTCGATTTTATCTATACAAAGAGAAAAGCCTGAGTGGCTTAGGATGGAACCTTCATAAGTTTAGGGATCACCATGTCTCTGGGAAACTAAAAATTAAAGTATAAGAATCTGATCCGAGAACCAGGAAATATGAGAACAGTATGGCTACTGACACTTCAGCCCATGCAATGTATTTGGCAGGAACTAAACAGGAGTCAAACCAGCACTGATTATTATGACATCAAACATCATCAGAAAACAAAATAGGTATTCTCTTCTTCACCATATAACAAGATATCTGAGACACGCTCTGATGGCTTAATGGAAACAATCACTTTTTTTGCTTTCCCCAGAATATAACATGGAGTGTTTTTTCAGAAATCTTAAAATAGAGGGATTAGGCTTTTTAAGTTTTTGGAAAAAAATTATATTCTACCCCAGCTCCTAACTATCCCAAAATAAACCCAAAGGCTTTTGCTTTCATGGTTAAGAAAGATTTATGTGTTTTCTTCAAATGTCAGAAATGAGAGGGTCCCTCAGGCCAGCAATATCCCCCCTAGTTTAACACCCACCTTTGGGAAGGGAAAAGAGGGTGGGGGAGAGGCAACTATAATTGACCCAAATCCCCAGGCCCTAGGTGGCTTTGTTTAGTAAAATCTCAATTCAAATACAGCAGCCAAGGCACAGCTGGCACCATCCCCAGCAGGCTTTCTGCTTCTGCAGGAGGTCCAGGAATTCAGCACATACAGTCTTAGCCATATGCTTAGAAAAGAGGCAGGACCACAATTAGGATGGACTATTGTGGACGAGGTGATGAAACGCAGCCCCAAAGGTGAGATGTGTTTACCACTCTGTAGCCACGGAGGGACACACATCTGCCGGTTCAGACCATAAATTCATTATTTCCAAAGAGTGCTAGCTGTTGGTTGGAGGTACAGTCTGGGTCCACAGTTTTTCTGCGGCCAGATATGACTGTCCCCTCTGGGGTCTCTTTGGTTTTCTGAGGTGAGTTTTTCACATTCTTTAATTTTGTTTGCCCTTTTCTGGGTTGAAGGTTCCTCTGCTGATGAACTGAGGCCTGTCTTCCAGGGATTTGGTCTGGCCCAATGGTCCTTCCATTCCCAGGGCCTCATTAGTTGAGGCAGCTCGGTAGAATGGAGATTTGGAATAAATCTGAAATAGTTTTCTGGTCCCATGAGACGATGCCGTGTTAGACAGACATAAAGAGGAGACTGAAGAGTCCACTACATCTAAAGAGTCTTGCTGCTTTTTAAGCTGCTTTCGTAACTTGCTGGAAGGTTCAGACTTGCCAGCTGTCTTCAGGGAGCTAAGGGCTAAGCTTCTCTCTGATGCAAAAAAGAGACCAAAGATGTAAATGACAGTGCCCTATAAAGCAAATCATCATGTAATGAATAGGTGTCACTGTTCACACATGAAATTGGGTGGGATAAGATTTGGAGGGTCCAGGCTGACTTACTATGGGCACAGTCATAGTCAAAGAGAGCTCACCATCCATTTCTCTATATAGCAGTTCAGAATCATCCCCAGGGAAATCTGGTGTTTGACCATGCCACCAGTGGAGGCCTAGAACAGTCACTATCACATCAAAAACTGCCAGGATATGTAGGTAAGTTCTACGTCTCCCTGAGACATGCCACCCAGTTAAACACCTCCTTTGTATATGTATATAGTCCCACCTCACAGTAGGGCACAATTCCTGCCACCCTCAGAAAATGGGTCATGGATCAGTAAGACAACATATATTGTGATTATTAGCTTTTCTCTGTGTAAGTACAGGATAAAACATTAAATTACCAAAAAAAACACAAAAAACAAAAAAAAAAAAAACCCACAAAACTCAATCACATTGAAGAGTTGGTTTGATAAACAATGTATATGGAAGCTTTACAAAAACAACAGGAAAAAAAAGACCTTCCATGGAAGTCAGGAATCTAAGTAGCAAAGACAATTACATTTCTTATCCCCATCCAGATAATGATAAGGACCTGTATGCCAAACGATGAAGGCTAAAACTATATGGATAAAAGGACAAAATTCCTCAGGACTTTGTTACTGCTGATGTATGGTCAGTGCATTCTTGAAAGACTTTGTCTTAGTTTCGGAATCTTTATTCCTCCTTTGCAAAACAAATCTGGCGTCTTTGATCTACCATGTTCACTTACCTGATTTCTCAGAGACAGCACATTCAGACTCCATATTCAAATTTTCTGAGCTATCAGCAGTCCCAATGGAGGCCTCAGACTCAAGAGTTTCATCATCAGAGGCACGGGGTTCCAGTACAAGCATCTCAAATGTCAGCTCCTCCCTGTAAGATACAATCAAGAAACCATTAGCATATTTGATAGGAAGTGGAAGGAAGATAACAGAAAAAAAGATCCTCCATGAAAGTCAGGAATCTAAGAAGCAAAGAGAGTCCATTTTTACTGTCCCCATCCAGGTGGTGATGAGGACCTGTATGCCAAATATGGTGAATGCTAAAACTATATGGACTAAAGGACAAAATGATAGTCAACCTAGGACCAATAATAAGGGTAAGAGTAGGGTGAAGATGCTGTTGTGGTGAGATCTTTCAGTAAAATGAACTCTGGACTGATAATCAGGAGATCAGGGCTCTAACCTTGTTCATAATATCCATAATGCATCAGGAAAGTACCTTTTTCTCTCTGGACCTCAGTTTCCTACCACAAAACAAAGAGATTAAACTAGACAACCTCTAAGATTCCTTCCAGCTCCTAAACTATTTTCCATGAAGCTTACTAACTGGCTATGGACTATATCCTCTGCCTTCACCACAGAGACCTCTAGATGAAGAAAAACACTGATTGATCTTTTCTGTCCTTTGAAGCTTATGCCATCTTTAGTTGTCGCATTCTCTAGTCTTCCTTCTTCATCACAGTCACCCAACTACCTCTCAGTAATGCCCCACATTCCGTGATGTCTTTGGTACTCAGCTCCTAACCTTGCTTTCTCACTAATGCTTGACATCACCTGATCTGTTCAATTAATATCTTTGTAAAAATTCATCTCAATATCCTAACACTGAAGTTCTTTTATGTCTGCAACTTCTAACAATATTTTCCTCCACTTTTGCTAAGCTACTTTCTCCAATGCGCAGATGCTGGAGCTTGTCATTACCTGAATACACCAACTGTGAATCCAATATTCTGCCCTGTTCACAACCTCCTTATCCTTCCAATTCTTACTCACCTTCTAATCAAGTCTCTTCCCTAACAGAGCCCCTTACCTTTACTTCCACTTTACCTAGCTTGAGATCCATGAACAATCATTTCAAGAATAGTATCACCAGCATTACAATTGTCTGAGGTCATGTGCATTCTGAGACTGTGCTCGTTCTTCTTTTTTCTAGGGACTCTCCCTTTCCTTGAAAATTCCTATGAATCCTTCAAGATCGCTAACATCATCTGCATCAAAGCCGATCTGGGTCTTCTTTTCAGATCACTTTTCTAGCAAATAGCCCCTGGTCAATGTATATCTTCTTTGCCTTATCATGTTTTTTACAGCTGAGCCCCAGCTGCTTTTTTAGCTGGACTATATTCCAGAATCAATCATGAGAGACCAAAAAAGTACTTTAACAGTCTCATATCCCCTTATAAGTCAAACTCAAGACCTGTGATCCTGGAACTCAAGAATAAAGATCCCATTAAGACTTCCTAAGAGCCATCAACGTCGACCAGAACTATTACACAGCACCTTTAGGGAGAACCATGGCATGTTCATATTATCCCCAAGGCATAATGTCACCCAATCCCTGCAACAGTGATGAATGGAGGTAAAAGAGCTTCTTATTTATCTCTCTCCTAAATTGCAACCAATTTCCCTATCCAGTATCCTAGCACTCTCTAGGGCTATAGCATTACTATGACCATCTAGTTGCTGTTCCCATGGCCATATGGATCTTTGGCTAATAACCTTCCTTCATGGATTTGTGAATGATGCCCATTCTTGAAAGGGACTTTGGCTTAGCCTAAGAATTTCTACTCTTCTTTGCAAAATAAATCTGTTCATGAAGGCTGGTCTCTGACCTGTTAGGACTCCAGTACCTCATCTTGGCTCCCCACTGTTACTGCTAGATGAATTGTGACTAAGACTGACATGCCCCGTGGATACTGTGTCCTCCTCCCAGTCAGCCTCTCCAGACCATCACTGTAGCAGCCTCAGGTTTTCCAGCTCATGGAACTGGCTTCCCAGAGGGAACAACTTTCACACTGTTACCTGAGTAGAGGCAACATGTCTTTGTCATTTCAACATCTCCTGTATCATCTGACACAGTGTTTAACACACAGCAGATAATAAATAAGAAAAAATAAAGAAACGATAGAAGGAAGGAAATGAAAACAGACAATGACTGTCTCTCCCCTTCCTCCTGGATACTCACTTCTCCTTCTGTAGGTTCTCAATCTGCTCAGTCAGTACTCTCTCCTCCTGCTGCATAGCTGCTTGCTGCTGTTCTGTGATGTCAGTCTCCATGGCTGCCTCACTAGTCAAGGTCTCCTCTGAGACATCAGACACAGAAGGCAACCGAACTACAACAGGAGACGATGGACCTGGATAGTTTCCTCGACGAATACGCCCCTTTCCCTGCAGAGAAAAATTCACATTAGAAAGTAAATTGAGTGACTACATCAGTTTTATGCAGATCTTTTAGGATAACAAGTGTACTTCCATCACACCAGGTGAATGGTAAGAACAAATGGAAACATTCTGCAAGGCCTAGGATATTTAGTGAGACATCATTCATCCAACACATTTAAGTTAAAATATTTCTTGAAAGAGTGCTGGAAAATGGATACTTCAGTAGGTGGGAGTGTAAGAAACCATTGTGTAACGAGATGAGATTCTTCTTTTAATATAAGCTGCATCCATTCCAAACAAAATAGCCACATCTGCATATTTATTTTTAAATTAATTAACATTAAAGTAACATTTCAGTTCTGCAGTCACACTAGCCACATTTCAAGTGCTCAGTAGCCACAAGTAGCTCGTGACCCCCACACTGACTGGTACGCATATACATTTCCTATCATCATAGTAAGTTCTGATGGATAACAGTGCTCTATAACTTTAGCCTTGGAATGTATAATCTCTCTAGGAAGACCATAGAAGTATGTTCTAAAACTCAGTTTTGAAAAACAAAAACAAAATGTAGTCATTTATATAACACAGGGTGCTAGTGAGATATATTTTCTTAGAAACTTCTATTCTTGAGATTAGAGTGTGAAAATCTCATTGCTGCTTCTTTTTTTTTTTCAAACATTGGTTACTTTATATATGACTGTAGCTTCTGGTAGTGGCAAACTAAACTTTCCAAGTTAATCTCCTGCTAAGAAACATAAAAACTCAACATATGCTTGAAGGCACTGAAGAGCTAACCAGATAGATTAAGGAGAGGCTAGTCCAGCATTTAGTGTTACTCTAAATGTCAGAGGTGGCTGTGACTCTAAACAGAGCTTTTGATATGCTACAGCAGAGGATGGCAAACTATGGCCTATGTGGCAAATCTAGCCTTGCACATATTTTGTAAATACAGCTTCATTGGAATACGTTCATCCTCATTAATTTACTTATTGTTTATTGCTGCTTTTTCAGAACAATGGCAGAGTTGATTGCTGAGACAGAGACTGGCCTACAAAGCCTAAAATATATTATCTAGTCCTTTACAGAAAAAGTTTGCCATCATCTTAGGGTAGAGAATAAAAGTTGGAGCCAGACCCACTCAACGGTGTGAGTTGCTGCCTGGCAAAACCTCCGTGCCTGACACTAGGATCCCCAAGGTTTGTTTCTTAGACATAAGAGTAAACTGAAATTACAAAAGTCCCCGCAGATACTGTAGTCTAGCTTCAAGTCATCTGAATGGTCCGAAAATTCTAATACCTAAAAATGAATTAAAGTAATCTCAGATTGCTAATACTTTAGGACCACGCAGAAAAAAATGAAAACATTCTGTGGAGGAAAGTAACATTATCCTAGGCCTGAAAATATTTTTAAAATAATGTTTCAAATACTCTGACGAATAATCAAAGGTAACAGGCACAAAAGGAGACAAGACAACGTAAATGAAAACTAGTAAAAATGACAGAAAACAGAAACCCTAAAAGACTCCAGATATTGTGGCTATGGGATTTAAAATAACTATGCTGAAGGAGATAGGAAGACATAGTTGAAGTAGTGGACTGGAAATTAGGTCAAAAGAAAAATCCTGAACCAAGCAGGAAGAAATGAAAGAATGGAAAAATTCACAAAAGAAAGTAAAAGAACGGCTGGGCGCAGTGGCTCACACCTGTAATCCCAGCACTTTGGGAGGCTGAGGGGGGCGGATCACCTGAGGTCAGGAGTTCAAGACCAGCCTAGCCAATGTGAAGAAACCCCATTTCCACTGAAAATACAAAAATTAGCTCGGCATGGTGGCATGCGCCTGTGGTCCCAGTACTCAGGATGCTGAGGTAAGGGAATTGCTTAAACTCGAGAGGCAGAGGTTGCAGTGAGCCAAGTTTACGTCACTGCACTCCAGCCTGGGCAAATATCAGGACAAGAGAGATCCTACAGAAGAAATATTGAAGAGATCATGGCAGAGCATTTTTTAAAAGCAGTTAAAGATATTAACCTAGGAATTTAAGAAAGCCTACAACCCCTAAGAAAGAGAAATAAAAAGAAGTCTATACCTAGACAAACTATTGTTCAAAACTAAAGGCCTAAGGTAAAAGAAAGACTTAAAAGCAGTTACAAAAAGCAAATTACTTGCAAAAAAGGAACAACTATTAGATTCAAAGTCTGTTTCTCAACAGAAATAATGGAATGCAGAAAACAATGGAATATTTTCATGGTATGAAACGAAAAAGGAACTGCCAAGCTTAACTGTTATATATAGAAAATACTTTTCAGGAATGAAGGTGAAATAAAGACATTTCAGACAGACTAAGGGGAGAATTCGACACCAGCAGACCTGCACTAAAGGAAATACTGAAGGGAAGATTGAAAATGTCTCAAGAAGAAAAGTTAGAGGTGTGAGAAATAATGAAAGGCAATGAAAAGTGAGTATGTCTAAACAGTGACTGCATAAAACACAATAACGATGTGTTGGATTTAAAACATACAGATAATTAAGATACATAACAATAAGAGCAACAAAAGTATATCATAGTAAGGCATATTAAAGCACCTGTATTATCTAGGAAAAAGATAAAACTACTAGTTAACAGACATTGATAGATCACAGATCTGTTTTCACCATTTGGTTAATACTAAAATAACAGTAAAAGAGTGTAAAACTTTCAAACAAAAGAAAAAATGGAATAAAAAAGTAGTCAAAAAATGCAAGAAAGAGCAAAAAAGGCAAGGAAGAAAAGAAAAAGGAACATATATCAGGTAGGACAAATAAAAAGCACATAAAAAGCAGATTTTAAACCCAAATATATTGGTGATTATATTAAATGTAAATAGATGAAATGTTCCTATTAAAATTTGAAGATTGTCAGGCCGTATAAAAAAAAAGAAAACCTAACTATGTGATGTTTATAAAAGACATGTGAATTCAGAAAGGCTGAGAGTAAAGAAATGGGGAAAAAAAAAGACATACCATGCAAATACTAACCAAAATAAAGGTAGTACAGCTATGTTAACCACAAACAAAGTAAACTTTATGAAGTGTTACCTGTGATAAAGAGGGATACCTCACAATGACAAAGGTTCATATTATGAAGATAAAACATTTCCAAATATGTATGTACTTAAGAAATTGCTTCAAAAAATTTAAAGTAAAATATTGACAGAAATATTTAAATAGACTATAATCAGTACTGAGAGAACAAGTGTGCACATGCAATCAGAAATGATGTAAAACTGAACTTGATGTAAGCAATCTAACGGATATATACAGACTTCAGTATCTAACTACAGAATATTCACTTTAAAGCACACATAGCAAAACAACAAAATTCCAAGGGTTGAAATAATTTATCTGACCATTAAAGTAATTTAAAACAAGTTTTCTAATAATGCAGTTACAAAGAGAAAATTAAAAATTCTTGTACACTCAGAAATTAAGAAATAGACTTTAAAACAAACCATGGTCAAAGAGGAAATCACAAAGAAAATTAGAAAATATTTTGAATGAAACAATATAAAAACCCATGTAAGCTCTGTCTTAAGTTATAGCCTTAAATACATACATTAGAAAAGAAGGAAAGATTCATAATTAAGGATGTAAGAATCTATTTCAGGAAACTAGATAAAGAACAACATAATAAATTCCCCCTGCAACAAAAGCAATAAAGAAAAAAGTGCAAACAAACATTAGAATGAAGACAATCAAAGTCAAATGTAGCTTTGAAGAGGCGAATAAAAATTTTAAAACTCTAGCAAGACTGAAAGAGAGAAGTTACAAATAACCAAAGGTGGGAATGAAAAACGGGACATCACTACAAATCTTGTAGACCCAGAGGGTAAGAGACTACTAAAAACAACTTCAAGTCAATAAGTATAAAATTTTAGACAAAGTGGAGAAATTTCTACAAAAATCTAATTAATACCATCAATTAAGAAATTAGAAATGTGAATAATATTAAAGAAATTGAATCCAGAATCAAAATCTTTCCAAACACAAAAACTCTAGGCCTAGATTTCAGTGGCAAACAAGAAGAAGTAAAAAATTCTTCCACAGAATTAAAAAAGAAATTATTCCCTAACTTGTCTTTAGAGGCAGGCGTAACTTTGATAACAAAACAAAACAAATACATTAAAAAGAAGGATTACTGCCAGGTGCAGTAGCACATGCTCACAATCCCAGAACTTTGGGAGGCTGAGGCAGGTGGATTGCTTGAGCTCAGGAGTTCAAGACCAGCCTTGGCAACATAGCAAAACCCCTTCTCTACAAAAAAATACAAAAATTAGCCAGGTGTGGTGGCACGTGCCTGTAGTCCCAGCTACATGGAAGACTGAGGCGGGAGCCCAGGAGGTTGAGGCTGCAGTGAGCCAAGATCATGCCAGTGCACTATAGCCTGGGTGATAACAGTGAGGGCCTGTCTCAAAACAAACAAAACAAAACAAAACAAAACAAAAAAGGATTATTATGGCTTAACTTTACTCATAAACACATGCAAAAATCCTAAACAATATCTTAACAGAATCAAGTAATATAGAAAATGTAATATAAAAATATTAAATATACGAAAAGTTGTATTTATTGTAGTAGTATAATGATGGTTTAACATTAGAAATGGACTCTGTGTAATGTGTCATATCAATGCAATAAAAAAGTCTGATAAAACCTCAATACATGCAGTAAAGGCATTTCATAAAATTCAACATTCTATCACAATTAACAACTCTTAGAAAACCTGGAATAGAAGGGCACATACTTAATCTCATAAAGTACCTACAAAAATTCTATAGCAAACATCACACTTGGTGGTAAAAGGTTGAAAGCTTTTCCTTTAGGGCTGGGAGCATGCCAGTAATGATCACTATCACCACTTCCATTCAACACTATACTGCAGGTTCTAACACAAGTAAAAGAAAGAAAAGCTATAAGGATTATAAAAGAGCAAATGAAACTATCATTATTCATGGATGATATGACTGTACAGGTAGAAAATCCAAAGGAATCCACAGAAAACTTATTAGAATAAGTGAATTCAGCAAAGTCACTGAATACAAGATGAAAATACCAAAATCAATTGTATTTTTATACAACAGAAAATAAAAATTTTAAAATAATACCTATGATTGCATTTAAATATTAAATACCTAGCAGTAATTCAAACTAAAGATGTGTAAAATCTCAACACAGAAAACTATAAAACACTTTTGAGAGTAGCTAATGTGCTACATGGATGAAGAGATACATGAAGAGATACATCATGTTCACAGATGGAAAAAATCAGTATCGTAAAAATGTCAATTCTCCAGAAGGCAATCTATAGATCCAATGCAATCCCAATAAAAATCCCAAGATAATTTTTTAAAGCCGATTCCATAATTTATATGGCAATATAAACAGCCAAGAATAGTCAAAGCACCATTGAAGAAGGTAGGATGACTTATTCTACCAGATATTTTTAGAAAGCTATGGTAAATAAAATAGTGGTGGTGTTGGTACAAAGGTAGTCAAAACAAAGCCCCTAGAAACAGACCCACACATAAAAAGGCTCCCAATTTACAACAAAAGGGGAACTGCAGGGCATTGTGGAAAGGAAAAATTTTCTTAAACATGACCCTAAAAGGTATTCATCCCAAAGAGAAAGACTGATTAACAACATTAAAATCCAGAACCTCTGTTCATCAAAAAAGAAAGGAAAAAAGCAAACCATAGAATGGAAGAAAATTTGCAACAAAAGTAACAATAAAGGATTTGTATCTGGAATTCATAAAGAATCCCTACAGAACATCAGAAAAAGACAGACAACCCAATTAGAAAAACAGGCAAGAGCTCTGAACAGGCTCCTCACAAAAGAGGATATAGAAATGGCCAACATGTATATACACAGACACATTATACATGTTAGAGTCACAATAAAAAATACAATTTTTAAAAATAACACACCCATCAGAATAGCTAAAATTAAGGAATCTGGTAATAAAAGTGCTGGGGGCAGGTGGAGCAACTGGGAATTCCTACACACTGCTAACATATTAACAACGATTTTGGAAGAAAGTTTGGCATTATCTACCAAAGTTGAAGATAAATATATTCTGTGACCCTGCAAATCCACTCCTGTATATTTCGCCAACAAAAAATACATGTATGAGTCCATTAAAATCATAATTCCCCAAAACACAACCCAAATGTCCATCAACAGTAGACTAAATTGTGGTATATGCATACACTGATAAACTATACAGTTATGAAAATGAGCTACAACTAAACAAAATATGAATAAGTCTTACACACATAAGGTTAACTGAAATGAATCAGAGACAAAATAATACATCTTTTTTTTTTTTTTTTTGAGACAGAGTCTCGCTCTGTCGCCCAGGCTGGAGTGCAGTGGCCGGATCGCAGCTCACTGCAAACTCCGCCTCCTGGGTTTACACCATTCTCCTGCCTTAGCCGCCCAAGTAGCTGGGACTACAGGCGTCCGCCACCTCGCCCGGCTAGTTTTTTGTATTTTTTAGTAGAGATGGGGTTTCACCGTGTTAGCCAGGATGACCTCGATCTCCTAACCTCGTGATCCACCCGTCTCGGCCTCCCAAAGTGCTGGGATTACAGGCTTGAGCCACCGCGCCCGGCCAATAATACATCTTATACGATGCCATTTATATAAAGCTCAAAATTAGGTAAAGCAAAACTACAGTGCTCAGGGACACATATTTTAGTAGCAAACAAAAAATAAAACAAAAGAAGTCATTAATGCAAAAATCAGGTTACTGCTTACCTCTGGAGGAGAAACAGGATCATGACTAGAAAGGGAAAAAGGAGAGTTTCTGGGGATGCTGGCAACGTCCTATTTCTTGAGCTGGGGTGGTATGTGGATGTTCATTTATAATAATTCATTAAACTGAATATTTATGTTTCTGTGTTTTTCAGTATGTTTTGTACTTTGCAATAAAAAAGATATTTAAGAGTTCCTTTTCAAAGTTAGCTATTTATGGAAATACACGAATATCCATTGAAAATTATGTCACTTTGACAAATTTCTGAGTTGGTTTTGGCAAGAAAGAAAGGAAAAGTGTTGTTTCAAAAACAGAAACCCATGATCTAGTGCAGGTGATAAGGTAAAGGCTGGAGGGTAGTTCTAAGGGCATTCAGGCTAACTCCTCCAAAACTAAAACACATAATGGGATAAAATCAGGAGGATTACAATATTGCTATTCCACTTTTCGTTCTAAACTCAACAAGGACAAAACATGTTAAGAAAAACAAGCTCAAAACAGAAGATCAGTCTGCAAATTGAACAAAAAATGACAAAGTATTCTTTATGCTATAAATTCCAGGACATCATCCAGTTCCATTTGACGTTGACTATTTATAGCCAAATGAATAAATAATATGATTTAAAAGCCTCAAGAAGCTTGAAAATCTGAGTTTATTCCTAGTGTCCACATTCCAGTATTCAATAAAAGAGCTGCCTTTTTTCAATGTTCATACCATTAGCTGGCCACCGGAGTATTTCACCATGAGTTAGCTGCAAATCACTTAATATAGCTGAAGAAAATCAAACAAGCTCAACAGATCTGATCTATTTTAAGAAGCATTAAACAAAACAAAGAAAAATGGAGACTCCTACAGCCTAGAATTATCTTACAAAGATTAAAGTAATTTTTAAAAAGTTGATTACATGGAGCTTTTAGAAACATGGGAAAATACTAATACTGTGTTAAAAACAGTACATAAGGTTGTATACCATTGGTTTTAAAAATGAGTAATACAAAATTTACAAATACACTAAATTATTAACAGTAGTTTCCTGACTGGAATAATATCCTTCACTTCCCCACTTTCCTATAATAAGCATGAATTTACTTTTTTCAAACTGGAATTTTTTCTTTTGGATCCCTGCTCACTGTATATTCTCTTGTAGTGTTTTTTTCCATAATTTTTTTCTCCCATCAGTGTGTCACAGAGTGAAAAGGCAAATATTTTCTTGACAGTATCATAAAAATAATTGTAGACCTCCCTGAAAAGTATTTGTAGATAACACTGAGAAGTGGTTTATAGTATCCTTTGTTCATTTTTCACTGGGTAGCTAATCTTTCTATTTACTTATAAGGAGCTTCTCTTTATTAAGGAAAATTAGACTTTGAAATGGGAATTGAAAATATTTTCTTATGGTACATCACTTCCCTTTTACTTTCTTTATGGTCATTTTGTCACACAATAATACTTGGTTTTGTTGCTGAACCTTTCAACTTTTTTCTTTAATAGTCTTATATAATAGCAAAGCCCTGTCCAAGATTATATTTTTCCATCATAATAGGGATTGTATTGGTTTTGACTGATCACAGACTACATGAATAATTTGTACCCAACTCAACGCAAGTACTGGAAAAAATATAAAGCCATATTGTCATCCTTTTTCTCAGTAACTATTCCAGTGACTTCCTGGCTTAAACTTTGCAGGCAAACTGTTCCTAAAATGAGAACATCAAAATACAATTATCTTCAACTGTTAATAAGTAGGAGGTCTCAAGTCGTACTACATACAATTTAATATTATACACAATACCCAGATTTCCAATCCTTTATAGCACATTAATAGGATTATCAGAAAAATCTGGACTGGACTACCACTACCAAAGACATCACAGATAATATACTTTTGACAGACAGCCAAGATCAGGAAGCAGTTTAAGACATTATTAGGCTTATAGAGAGCTAATTATTCTCAGTTTGTACAGAAAAATAAACTAGCACTTCATTCATTCCTTTCAAATGGGAGGAAATGGAGTTCTCTTCTTAAAAGCTGTGTTTTCAGAGCTCTAAAAAGGTACACTTATAAAATAATTTAAAATTCTTCTGAATTGTACAATGAGATACTGGGACCCCCGACTTGATAAGAGATCTTTAATCACACTTAGCTTCTTTCTTGCTTGTTTTCAGTTTCTGTTTTATGAAGATAAATGTTGTCTGGTTAATCTCTTTCCATTTGCTCCCATTTTCCCTTTTTATTTGTACTTTTTTTCACCCTAAAGATGTATCCTCTTCAGCCACCTTTTATGGCTTGGTTTCAACTTTTGCATGAAAAGGTTTAGGTGATAACTTTTCTGATTTCCCCTTGGGCTCTTTCCCAATTGCCCTTTGAGCTGAGTTAAACGACTTGGATATTTTGGTAGTATTAAGGTAGAGAGGTAGGGTACTTGAGTGTCTACAGGATGCAGGGCAGTGAGGACCTCTGCCAAGATAGTGCCAGAGCTACTTTTATGTTTTAGTCTTTGATGTGAATTTTTTTTTTTTTTTTTTTAAAGATACAGGGTCTCACTCTTGCTCAGGCTAGAATGCAGTGGCACAATCACAGCTCACTGCAGCCTTGAACTCCTGGGCTCAAGGGATCCTTCTACCTCAGTATCCCCAATATGTGGGACTACAGGCATGTGCCACCATGCCCAGCTAACTTTTTAAATTTTTTGTAGAGATGAGATCTCGCATTATTGCCAAGGCTGATCTGAAACTCCTGGCTTCAAGCACTCCTCCTGCTTTGGCCTTCCAAAGTGCTGGGATTATAGGCATGAACTACTGTGCCTGGCCTGACTCAGCTTTTTTGTTTGTTTGTTTCTTTTCTTCCCTACATGGATATTCATTTTCCCCACATCATTTAGTGAATACCAGACCTTTGAAATGCCACTCACATTATAATCCTTTATATTTCTCTTTTAGAATTTTCCCAATTATTCTGCTTCTTTATTTTCTTATAAATTTTAGCATCAACTTGTAAAGGTCCCCAAAGTATTCTTTTGCTATTTTTGTTGAGACCACATTTGTAAGTAAAGAGTTATAAAACTCTTTCCTTGTCTGTGTAAGAACTGATCTTTGGTCAATGTTCTAGCTCAGGACCCCTGGAAACTTGATAAAGGCAGGCTGCAAATGATGTTATTAGGCAACATCACCTCTGGTAAAAATTAATCTGATTGATAAACTGCATCTGAAGAAGAAGTAAAGATAAATTGTAAATATCCCATAGAAAGCCATATATTTGGAATTCCCTGAAAGTGGAGTCAGTTGTAACCGGACATACCCCTTGCAGGGACGCTAGAAACAATGTCTATGGAATTTTACAAGAGGTTAATTCCTGTATAGGCATAAAACTTCCCAGGCAGAATAGTTCTGCATCCATTGGATGTGGAGTCCTTTTTCCTTGCACCTGAGTTGTGACTTAGAGGCCAAAGATAACTCATTGATGGCTGTGTTGTGTGGACTGCTGCAAGGGCTCCCACACGAGGATGATCTTGTGCTCTCTGCAAGCATGCTGTACTTCCAGTCCCATATCCTAAGTGATTCTGATGCCAAGTGAAGCCCATGGTAGTCATATGAGTCTGAAAGTTGAGCCTAAGAAAATACCCTCTTTCCCTCCTAGTGGGTATTGAAACAATATATGAATAGACTAATTTAGAAGAACTGACACCATTACAAAATTTAGCCTTTCTTTCCAAATGTATTTGTTTAAGTCTTCTTGTGTAATATTTAAGGTTTTAAGGCTTTTTTTTTTTTTTTTTGAGATGGAGTCTTGCTCTGTCGCCCAGGCTGGAGCGCAATGGTGCAATCTTGGCTCACTGCAAGCTCTGCCTCCCAGGTTCACACCATTCTCCTGCCTCAGCCTCCCGAGTAGCTGGGACTACAGGCGTCCGCCACCATGCTCGACTGATTGTTTTTGTATTTTTTAGTAGAGATGGGGTTTCACCATGTTAGCCAGGATGGTCTCAATCTCCTGACCTTGTGATCCGCCCGCCTCAGCCTCCCAAAGTGCTGGGATTACAGGCGTGAGCCACCGGGCCCGGCCTTAAGGCTTTCTTTGTACAAATCTTCTACATTTCTTATTAAGTGTATTCTTTGATATTTGATGTTGATGTTTAAAGTGCGTGTGTGTGTACAATATACAAACGGGCATTTTTCTTCCATCATATCATCCAAGTGGTTGTTTGTACAAGTAAAATTTATTAATTGTACTCAGACATCCTACTGAATTATCTTATCATCTTTAAGTTCTTTAGTTGATTTTCCTAAGTTTCACATGTATATAATCATAATGGAAATAGTAATAATTTTACTTCTTTAAAATTTTATATCTCCAATTCTTTTTTCTTAATTGCTTTAGCTAGTACCTTCAGATCAATGTCAAATAACAGTTGGGATAATGGATATCCTTGTCTTTTCTGATTTTAATCAGAATGCTTCCAGTGTTCTTCCATTAAGCAAGATGTTGGATTTTGGGTTCAGATATGTTTTTATCATGCTAAGAATATAAGATATCCCTGTTTTAATAAGAATGTTTTTAAAAAGAATGCTGATATATCAAATGCCTTTAAAATGTCTATGAGGATAACACAATTTTTCTCCACAGATCAACAAACATGGTGAATGACATTAATAGCTATCCTAATATAGAGTCATCCTTGCATTCCTAGGTTAAATCCTCCTTGGTCAAGGTTTATATTTTTATATTTATAGGCTACTGAATTCTGCTTCCTGATTCATTTTATTTTTTAATTCTTTTTTTTTTTTTTGAGGGTCTCCCTTTGTCACCCAGGCTGGAGTGCAGTGGTGTTATCATGGCTCACTGCAGCCTTTACTTCCTAGGCTCAGGTGATTCTCTCATCTCAGCCTCCCTAGTAGCTGGGACTACAGGTGCTCGCCACCAGGCCTAATTTTTTGTTTTTTTTTTTGTCTTTTTTGTAGAGACGGGGTTTCACCATGTTGCCCAGGCTGGTCTCAAACTCTTGGGCTCAAGGATCCACACGCCTTGGTCTCCCAAAGTGCCGGTGATATTTTAACCTAGGATTTTTGAATTAATATTCATAGATGAGGCAGTCCTACATGTATATATCAGGTGCTATCTCTGTGTGTATGGGTGTGTGTGTATAAGAATTCTCTTTCTCTCTATGGAGAGAGTTCCATAACAAGCGTAGTTCTTAATGGTTTTAAAATATTAATTTAGACTGGGCATGGTGGTTCACGCCTGTAATCCCACCACTTTGGGAGGCCGAGGAGGGCAGATCACCTGAGGTCAGGAGTTCGAGACCAGCCTGGCCAACATGGCGAAACCCCGACTCTACTAAAAATAAATACAAAAATTAGCCAGGTGTGGTAGTGCATACCTGTAGTCCCAGCTACTCGGGAGGCTGAGGCATGAGAATCGCTTGAACCCAGGAGGCAGAGGTTGCAGTGAGCCAAGATTGTGCCACTGCCCTCCAGCGTGGGTGACAGAGTGAGACTCTGTCTCAATTAAAAAACAAACAAAAAATCAACTCATTTAATCCTAAGTTTGGTACTATTAACCAATTTACAGATAAGAACACTGAGGCATGGAGATTAAATAATTTGCCCATGTCACAACTACTAGTAAACTAGAGCTAGGACTTACACTCAAAAGTCTAGTCCAGAGTCCATGCTGTGCTCTGCTGCTTTTAATATTTCTATAAGCAATTTTTATTAGTTTTTTTCTTTGTGTATGCGTGTGTGTGTGTGGTGGGGGGTGAGGATCAGTGTTAGACTCTTTTAGTTAAAAAAAAAGACCTTTTCCCCTCTCTGCTCTGAGACAGCTTAAATTATATTGTAATTATGTATTTAAAGAGTTAGCACCTTTTCTTTGTGAAACTATTTATTTCTGGTGTTTTTAAAAGAGAGGAAGTTCTTAGACAACTCTGCTATCTCTTCTTCTTTTTAAATTAGTCTGTTTGGCAGGGCGTGGTGGCTCATGCCTGTAATCCCAGCACTTTGGGAGGCCGAGGTGGGTGATCACCTGAAGTCAGGAGTTTGAGACCAGCCTGGTCAACATGGTGAAACGCCGTCTCTATTAAAAATACAAAAATTAGGTGGGCGTGGTGGGGGGGGGCGCCTATAATCTCAGCTATTTGGGAAGCTGAGGCAGGACAGCTGCTAGAACTGGAGAGGCAAAGGTTGCAGTGAGCCGAGATCATGCCATTGCACTCCAGCCCAGGCTGACAACAGCAAGACTCTGAAATAAAATAAAAAATAATAAAAAATAAGGCCGGGCGCGGTGGCTCAAGCCTGTAATCCCAGCACTTTGGGAGGCTGAGACGGGCGGATCACGAGGTCAGGAGATCGAGACCATCCTGGCTAATACGGTGAAACCCCGTCTCTACTAAAAAAATACAAAAAAATAGCCGGGTGAGGTGGCGGGTGCCTGTAGTCCCAGCTACTCCGGAGGCTGAGGCAGGAGTATGGCGTGAACCCGGGAGGCGGAGCTTGCAGTGAGCTGAGATCTGGCCACTGCACTCCAGCCTGGGTGGCAGAGCGAGACTCCGTCTCAAAATAAAATAACATAACATAACATAACATAACATAACATAACATAACATAACATAACATAACATAAATAATAAAAAAATAAAATAAAATAAATATAAAATAAAAAATAAAATTAAAAAATAAAATAGTCTTAGGATTCTTTTCAGCTATTTCGTCTCTTGTTTTTTAAGACAGGGTCTCGCTCTGTCACTCAGGCTGGCGTGCAGTGGTGCTATGTTGGCTCACTGCAACCTCTGCTTCTCGCGCTCAAGCGATCCTCCCACCTCAGCCTTCCAAGTATCTGGGACCATAGGCATGCACCACTACATCTGGCTAATTTTTTTTGTATTTTTGGTAGAGATGGGGTTTCACCATGTTGCCCAGGCTGGTCTTGAACTCAAGTGATCCACTCGCCTCAGTCTCCCTAAGTTCTGGGAGCTACCACTCCCAGCTCCTTTTCAGCTATTCTTACTGAGAACTTTGAAGATGACCCGGGAGGAAATTGTTTTTATGGCTAAAAAATAGTAGCTAACATTAGTTCCCATTCCTTATCATAAATATAAGATATAAAGCACCAAAATTTACATTAAGTACTAAACTCTGAGACCTTGTGAGTCCTGGCTCACTCTTCAAGGCCCCATAGTACTAATGTTTTAGAGTTTGCTTCAAAACAAAGCCTATTTTGGTTTTAATTTAAAGTTTCCCTTCTGCACAATTATATATACAAGTTTATATGCAAGCTATATAGCCTTTTACAGAATTAAACCTTGTTGACTTATACCAACTGGTAGGTCTTTCTCCATCTGATTAATTTAAACTCATCCCTTAAGAGCTAGCTCACATGTCACTTCTACAGCCTTACCCTGTGCCACCAGGCAGAATTAAGTACTTCTTCCTTGGTATTCTCACCATATTTGGCACACAATACCGTCTGATCCATCTCTCCCTCCTTCCTTTTGGGACATGCTTTCTAATACCCACAAATTCAACCACCTAATCATATAGATTTGCCATGCTCTGTCTAAGGAAGTCTGTATACAATTCTATTGTCTATTTTTTCTAACAACGATATTCTGAAACAGACAGTCTTAATTATTTAATTTGGGTTAGAATTCTGTGAGACTGGTCCATTATGGGCTTCTTAGACTGTAACAAAAATATTGAGAGTCAAATGCTCTAATGTGGGGGATCTCAGTGATACCTATTTGAGGGAAAGAGGATCCCTATTTGAGAAAATCAGTTGAAACTCACTTTTTCATTTTCTCCTAAGACTTAAGAAGATAACCATGGAGACAAATAGAAGATATGCCATAGTGTTAGAATGAATAAGGCCTATGAGGAGAGTTTTGATTTCTTCTGAAAATTCTATAAGGTTCATGATAGCAAAAGAATGCAAGAAGGAATGGCAAGGCATGATTGATGGGCACAAAGAAATTAAATACTATAAATCGAAGTAAGTCTAAACAGTAAAAGAGACTCATGGTGATAATGAAAGAATGAATTGCATTGCCTTTAATAAACCTGATGACTGTTTAGAAAAAGACATATATTACCCTCATGCAGAAAGTCACGATACTTTATGAAGACCCAAAGAAAGTACATGTTATTAGGGTTTCTCTATGGGTTAAATGTGTGAGGAGGAGAAACTGTGCATCATCTAACAGAACAATATATAGCTAGCTAAAACACAAATCTCAGAATCCTAATGAAATTTTACTTAAAAATAGCACTTCAGGGCAAGATGGACGATTCCTGTTGAGCGTCTTGTTAAGTCACAAAAATAGGAAGGAAATGAATTATCAGACTACTTCCTGAGGAATTTGCTTTCCTGGTAAGGAGAGATCCTTTATCCAAGGCTTTTTTGGAAAAGACTGGTTGTTTTGTGTGGTATTATAATTAGGTATCCAAGCTTGTTCAAAAATCATATCCCAGTGCCTGTAGTTATGGTTCACCAGATAATCAGGGTTAGTAAGCACTTTAAACACAGCTAGTATCTGTTTGTATGTGTTTATATCTTGCATATGAAAAGGAATTATTCTCAAGAAATATTTCTGTGAAGTGCAGTGCGCTGGTAGTATTATATGTAATACAGTGCAGTGGTTCTCAGAGTGTAGCCCACAGAACCCCAGCAAAGATGCTGGGGTGTAATGATGCCCTCAAAACCATTTCAAAGGGTCTACAATGTCAAAATTATTTTCATAATTATACTAAGAGGCTATTTGCCATTTTAACTTGTTGACATCTGTGCTAATTACATAAAAGCAATTGTGGGTTCAACTGCTGTCACCTTCACATGAATCAAGGTATTGATACCAAGTGGTTCTAGCAGTCTTCATGTTCTTTTGCTACCACACATTTAGTTTTTAAAAAATCAGTTTCATTTCATGTCATTGACCAAGACGTATAAATTAATTTTATTACTTCTTAACTGATAAATTAACTATTTTCAATTTTCTGCATGATTAACTGGAAATCACACATGCAGCAACCCTGTCACATACTGATGGTTACCTCAACAAAGAGTATTTGTGCAATTCTTTGAATTGCAAGCAAAATTAGCTGCTTTATTAATGAAACAGTATTTATAATAATTGACAAAGTTTGATTATTCTTCTTAAGTGGTACACATTTTCTTTGAAATTGTATGAAGGGAATCTGTTACTGCAAGTGAAACAAATGGCGATATTTGTTGTCAGAGAGTAAATTTCGAGCTTTCGAACAAATATCAGAATTTTGGAAAACTTGTAACTGCCCTGTGAGTTTGACAGCTTCCCATATGGTGTGAATGCCAACACCCAGGGTTTAGCCAGAAGATGTAACCAAATCTTGCAAGGGACTATCAGTGCCTACAGAAATGGGATAGAACTGAGTTCATCGTCAACAGGGGTAAACTGGAGCTACTCCTTATCTTTACTTAGCCTACTGACAATGAGCCAGAACAGCAGTGTTGAACAACAAAGAAAGTGGACTGCCATCTCAACACCGGGATATCATACAGAATTCTGCCTCCCCTATCACTCCTCCTAGTCTCAACATCAGGGGAGAAAGGGTCAAGAAAGACGAAGGGCAGAAGTGTCTGACAAACAGAAATTACCCACCTACCCCCAAAGTTTTAAGTTCCAGATAAAGGTCTAGTCTGCCCTGGGAGGAAGTGAGACGAGCACTGGATTTAAAACTGACTGAAGTTTTAATATGAAGAGAACTGACTCTTAAATACTAGAATGAAATGAATTTTTTAAAATTATAGAATTGGTTTCAAGATGCTGTTAAGGTAATTGACATCCAGTGGGAAAGGGAAGTTGGACAGGCTGGAGTTGAGAGGCAGTTATAGACAAAAAGAAAAACTGATTTGTATTAATATCTCAACAAGTTAAGCCTCCTCAATAAAAAGGTTACACACAGGTGGACAGTTTTCCACACAGATTGGTGTTCTCAGCCTTCCATCCCATTCCTTTTTTGTATAATCAATGGAACTGAAGAGGGATACCAGCAATGAGATCCTGGTATGAGTTCTAGCATACCATAATATTTAAGTCTAGAACTAGTCCACCAATTTGGATTAGTTCACTCCTATTTGTAGCTCTGTTTGATAAATGCTAAGTGGATAAGAACCATATTTCTACATCTGGGAGGACACCATCAGTGTTAGACAGATATGAATGGACAAATAAGCATTACTAATGATAGGAGATGCTGAAAGTAATAATAAGTATTTCAAATAATAAAGTGGAGAAGATTGCTGGGAACACAGCTGAAAGAGCAGAAATTAATTTGATATCTCAATGCTTTTAACTTTCACCTTTTAATGATTCAACCAAAGAAGAAACCCAAAAGGAGGCTCATCTGACAAAGAGGAGAAACCAATATATTTTAAATGGATGCTGTTCAACTACACAATACAAGGAAGGAAAATGAAGGATCTAAAAAAAGAGATTAAGAGAAAAGTAAGTGAAAGCTCATCAAAAAGTAGAACCTGACTTGGGGCCAAACATGGAAGGTGGACAGGCATGAATGATAGACAGAGCGGAACAATTCCTGGATGAATGAAAGACAATAATGTAGAGTGGCTGTAACACATTGCATTATTAATACATACCGAGACTGAATTGCGGGTAATGTTCATGAATCTAACTGCAATTAGTACAGGTTTCTGGATTAGGAAGGACATGAAAAGGAAAGCAGAAGGTTAGAATGTACATGTCATTGCCCCATTAAAAGAGAAGGTTTAATCTTGCAATGGACTGAATATCCATCTTCTGCAACACAGGAAAAAAGCACAGCTTATCTATCTGCTTTGAAAAGTAGGTTTATAGCAAAAGGCTATTCCCTTCCTGCCTGGATAGCCACCACTAAATTGGGCTTCTCAGAACTGAGTTCCTGAAAATTCATACTACAGAAATGTTTAACTTTTAAGTGGGATTTCTGTTTTAATTTCTGGGGAAAAGATTTAGATAGTATCCTATGATGAGTTTTATTTAATATCTTTACTGCCTGCAAAAAGCCCATGCTTATGTTTGTTTTTACAGAAGACCCTTCGCTACCTTAATCAACAGACCTTTGTTAAGCACTTTCTCAGTGCCAGGCAGATTACATAGTAAAGGAAGAAAAAGAATTATTTTAGTGCTAATCTAAATGCAAACTGTGAAGATATGGGAGGAAGTACTGCTGGACCCCTGAAAGAATGAGGGCATGATGAAGCCTCCTCCTCTTTAGAGATTTATTGGGAATCTGAAATGCGTGCTCATTGTCACAATTTTATTTCACAACTGAGAGGAAGAGGTAGCAAATGGGCAATAACTAAACCTTAATGCAGCAGTTTTCCAGTTATCCTGAAAACTGACTTCAGAGTAACATATATGGGTAACTCCAGTTCTCAATAAGCACTAATCAATAGGGCTGATGCTATTGATTAGTGATCATTGTGAACTGGAGTTATATGCTACTGGTTGCAAAGGAAGATATTAAAAAGTGGGCAAACCAAGGAAATAAATTATCAGTTTTACAAGGACTGTCTCAAAACCTAACCCTAAACTCAAAGAAATACTTTTTGATTACAAGAGACTCATAGATGGAATTCCATTTACTTAAGAATCAAATGATTCCATTTAAATTCAGTTACAAATGATTACGTTCTCTACATCCCAGGAGTCTTGGCAGGACTACCAAAAGTGACACGATTAAAGCTGGGAACAGACAGTGGAAGGAAGTAGGGAAAAAAGTTAGAAAAGGACTACGTTTTCATTGAAAGGACATGAAAAGAAAGCAGGGCAGATTATTAAGACACCAGCATTTAATCTAAATACTTGATTTGAAAAATGCTACACACTTAATCACGTAGATTCTATAATGTAACTAAAGAGAGCTAGCAGATTAAACATAAGGAAGCCATAGAACCCTGAGATTTGGTGACTTTTTACTTGTTTTTTTATAAAGATTCTGATAATAATCCTTGTATATACCACAAATGCACAATTAAATTCCCAAGACAACTCCCATTTTTCCATTATTTCGTGTCTTGCATCTTACCATTGATCTACGAATCAGTGACAACCTGGTCTTTGCCTTATTCTCAGCAAATTCCAAGCTATTGATATCTTTGAGACGAGCCTTGTATTTATTCATTTGTTCCACAACGATTAGCTCCACACAACTGAAACAGGAGGAAAGAGAAAAAACTGTTAAGAATGTAAGTAAATAAAGTATAGCACTCACAGACTGTTTTTGTTGTAGACAGTTGAAAGATGAAGGAAAAAATTAACATCCCTTGCGTGATAAACTCAGAGACAAGGTTTAGAATGGTGGTTCACAACTTTGGCTGCACTTTAGAAGTCATCTAAAGAGCAGTTACGGCCAGGCACAGTGGTTCACGCCTGTAATCCCAGCGCTTTGCGGGGCAGAGGCAGGTGGATCACCCGAGGTCAGGAGTTTGAGACCAACCTGGCCAACATGGTGAAATCCTGTCTCTACTAAAAATACTAAATTAGCCAGGCGTGGTAGTGCATGCCTATAATCCCAGCTACTTGGGAGGCTGAGGCAGGAGAATCACTTGAACCTGGGAGGTGGAGGTTGCAAGGTTGCAGTAGGCCAAGATCGTGCCATTGCACTCCAGCTTAGGTGACAAGAGCAAAACTCCATCTCAAACAAACAAACAAACAAATAATAATAATAATAAATAAAGAGCAGTTACAAATCCCAATGCCCAGGCTATACCCTAGACCAATTAAATCAGACTCTATGGGGATGGGATCCAAACAGTGACATATTTTTTTAAAGTTCCTTTTGCAGTCAAGATTAAGGAGAGCAAAAGAAAACCACATTAGAAGAAAAGTAGAGCCCCAAGAAAAAAGACCAAGGTGAAATACAGGAATACTGAAGTATTAAGACCAAAGGATTCAGAGCCATAAGACCACAGTTAAGCTAGATTACAGGAAGATACTAAGTGTTCATAATTTGGTAAAATGGAAATTTAAAATCTATTTAGAAACTATAAGCAGTCCTAAAGAAAAGCCAGATTTAAAAAATAAGATGCTTTAAGACAAATGATGCTCAGTTGGATCCAGGAGTTCGCATCCTCAGCATAAGAAAACCCAGCAGTGTCCAACAATCTTCTTAAAAACTTCTGAATTTGGCCGGGCGCGGTGGCTCAAGCCTGTAATCCCAGCACTTTGGGAGGCCGAGACGGGCGGATCACGAGGTCAGGAGATCGAGACCATCCTGGCTAACACGGTGAAACCCCGTCTCTACTAAAAAATACAAAAAACTAGCCGGGCGAGATGGCGGGGCCTGTAGTCCCAGCTACTCGGGAGGCTGAGGCAGGAGAATGGCGTGAACCCGGGAGGCGGAGGTTGCAGTGAGCTGAGATCCGGCCACTGCACTCCAGCCTGGGCGACAGAGCGAGACTCCGTCTCAAAAAAAAACTTCTGAATTTATGAACCCATTCACTATGTCTGCTATCTGGATACAGTGACTACGTAGTCAGAAGTCCCTGAGGCCTTGTAGAGGTTATGGTAACTGGCCTTACGTGGTAGTCTTACTGATGTCCTGTACGCTTTGTAGTGGGTCAGTGGTGTCAGGGCAGCGGAGAATGCAGGGCGCAAACACAATGGCCAAAGCATTAGCAGACATTCGATTAGTGTCTTCCTGTAGAGCAATCCTAAAAAATAAAACAAAACAAAAAACAAGTGACTAAGGGATAAAAAGGGAGCACCATAGGGCCACAGGCAGAAGAGATGAGCAAAAGAAGATAGTATGACATGAACTGCATAGTACCAGAAGGATATAAGTACTTCTAGTAAGTTTAAGTGTCTGCAGACTTTTCCCAAGTTGTTCCTTTGTTCCTTTGTCTCTGGAAAATGTATTTTCACCTGTTCTTTCCTTGAAGCAGTCTAGGTCAGCCGATAGCTTCCCAAGGGAAATCTGGGACCTACCTGCTCAAGGCCAAGATCACTAGATGAACAAGTCCGAAGAATGCAGAATCAGCCAAGCACGGTGGCTCACACTTGTAATCCAGCACTTTGGGAGGCCGATGTGGGCAGATTACTTGAGGCCAGGAGTTTGAGACAAGCTTAGCCAACATGGCAAAACCTTGTCTCCATTAACAATACAAAAATTAGCCAGGTGTGGTGGCGCACACCTGTAATCCCAGCTATGTAGGGGGCTGAGGCAGGAGAATCACTTGAACTGGGGAGGCGGAGGTTGCAGTGAGCTGAGACTGCACTCCAGCCTGGGTGACAGAGTGAAACTGTGTCTCAACAACAACAACAACAAAAGAATGCAGAGTAGAAGCTTTAACCACAAATAAAGATGGTTTTCTTCTCAACTACTGCTGATATTTACACACAGGAGAACACACACTACTCCTGACGCCTCTTTGGTCAGTTAATTTCTGAGAATGATCTGAACCCCTCATATGAATTAGGTCATTTCAGTAGATTATATATCCTTTCTAGTTCAGCTGTTAGAAAACAGGCTAAACTACACAGTGCCACCATGAGGCTGAAGCTGCTACATGGTTCAAACAAGGGCAGAAAAGCAACTGCCATGCATTCCAGCTCAGCTGAAGATTTCTGCTCCAAGGTATCCTAACCACCTGTTTGAGACACTGACTTTATAAATAGAAGAAAAAATATAAATAACTGTCAGTTTTTCAAAGGAGAAATTCCTTATCTATGTAAAATAATCCAAGAGAAACTATTAAAAATCGTTTCCTTGCTTCTTAAAGTTACCTGACTAGATGAAAGATGAGGCGTTCCAGTGTATTGAGATGAGTTCGAGAGAGTTGATCAATCACAGAGTATACACCACGGATTGTCTCCTTCCTCTCCTGAAGGCCTAAAAACATTAAGAGCAGAAACTAAGACTAAATATCCCCTCTTATACAATGTATCTTCCTCCCAGACACTATGAAGCAAAGGAGGCTGGCTATAGAGTTTCAGGAGTAGTTGTACCTGTAAGGCTGGAGAAGAGCAACTCAAAGTACCTATTTAACTCCTTTAGCTTGAGTTCTGTATTCATAAAGTCTCCTTAGTTTGAACCTGTATCACAGTAATCCTTAATAACAGCAAGGGGATAGAGATGTTCTAGTTTTTCAGTCAGTGTGTAGCAGATTGATTTCCCATTAAATTCAACATAATTTATGAATCCTCAGGGCCTAAATACCTCTAGAAAGGCCTTTATCAATATCCTATGCACCTATAGCACTGAGAAACTACACTCTGAAACCTGTTAGGCTTGGCATAAAACAGCCAGCTTTACACATAGTTCTTGCCTAGATTTCCAATTTAAATGAACATAAGCCTAATCTTAAAACTCTTATTTTTAATATTTTAATCTGTTTTATAACCCCAGTCTTTCAATTTCTTTGTAAGAAGCAACCAAGTGGCTCACTCAGAACATTTTTAGGACACTAACATTTTGATGAGTCTCTAAAAAGTCAACATTTGAATAGGTGACAGTATACTGGCAGTTTTGTATTCACTGTCAAAAGTTTACCTTTAGATCTATAATAATTAAACCACTAGAAGACAGCTTGAAGATGGCATTTCTTCCCCAACTACAGGCCTTCTCTCTAACCCAGGAAGCCTATGCTTACCCATAGCTCGAAGAAATTCCTCATAGAGTTCAAAGGTCATGAGAGGATTCGGCAAATCTCGAAGCCATTGTTTGAATACACTTGCAATGACGTGTATGTTATAGTCATCTAGATTTACATTCTCAGCATCTATTTAGAGACAAGAGTTAGATTAACGAAGCCAAAACACGCAAAGAGATTCAAATAATTCACTTTATTAACTATCATCATTAAAGGAAGGCTTCATGTTTCTTTTTTTTTTGAGATGGAGTTTCGCTCTTGCTGTCCAGGCTGGAGTGCAATGTTGTGATCTTGGCTCCCCACCTCTGCCTCCCGAATTCAAGTGATTCTCCTGCCTCAGCCTCCCGAGTAGTTGGGATTACAGGCATGTGCCGCCACGCCTGGCTAATTTTGTATTTTTAGTAGAGATGGGGTTTCTCCATGTTGGTCAGGCTGGTCTCAAACTCCCAACCTCAGGTGATCCACCTGCCTCGGCCTCCCAAAGTGGAGGGATTCCAGGCGTGAGCCACCATGCCTGGCCGGCTTCATGTTTCTTAATCAAACTGACTAACCTATTTTCCACAATGTAATTCCATGCTTTGGAACTGTGCTTCTAACTGTGGTGAAAGAATACGTCTTGTTGATTTGTTTTCTAAATCTGTTGTGGAGTGAAGTGTGTAAAATAAAAGATCATGGCCAGGCGCGGTGGCTCACGCCTGTAATCCCAGCACTTTGGGAGGCTGAGATGGGCAGATCACTTGAGGTCAGGAGACAGAAAGCAGCCTGGCCAACATGGTGAGAGCTGTCTCTACTAAAAATATAATAATTAGCTGGGTGTGGTGGCATACGCCTGTAATCCCAGCTACTTGGGAGGCTGAGGCAGAATTGCCTGAACTTGGGAGACAGAGGTTGCAGTGAGCCAAGGTTGCACCATTGTACTACAGCCTGGGCAACAGAGCAACTGTCTCTAAATAAATAAATAAATAAATAAATAAACAAACAAATGAATAAAATATTTTGATGCTGAAGTATTGTTAAACTGCTATAAACGTCTCTACATGCTTGCTCTCAATTTCTGTATTTCTCTTGCTATGCCTTTGTCCTCAGACCACACTTTGAGTAGCAATGTTTACATGACAAACGAAAAAAAGCATACAGGACGTTTTCTGAAAGTAAGGCTGATTTTAAGTAATTCTTAGAGATAAAAGGACAGTGATAATTGAGCTTAGAAAATGTAAAGAAAACACGTTTACCCATTTCACTTATAAACTCCCTAAGGTTATACAGATTCGATGACTGCGAAGATTCGGGATGATTGATTTTCACTTGTGCTATTTCAAGGTATCAGAGACAAAGTCAGTAACTGCCTGTAAACTAAAGTAGACCAAGTCTCTTGTAGACGGAACCTTCTTGTAGACGGAACTGGTAAGACAGAGTCTTATCAGTCATCGTTATTATTTTCATAGTCAATTCATTTCTCATTGATTTGTTCATAAGAAACAGCACTGTACATAGGTTCTTGGCCACACAAGGACACACTTTGTACTCTGTTTGGTTCAAAAAGATCTATTCCTTCCCAACAGTGCTAAAGTGTAGAAGTTGAGAATGAAACCAAAGTCAACCCCCAGCATGAATTCCAGTACTAAAACTACAGCTCTACAAAGATACATGCTCAACTCACTATCAGTTTGAGTAACTGTCATCAATGTAGGCAGGCAAGATGATACACAGGAAAGAGTACCCCTTGGAGTCAGAATCATAAAGAGAAAGAGGAAATAGATTATGAATTCAGAAGATCTGGGGTTAACTCCAATTTGGTCACTTATTGGTGATGAGTCTTTGGGCAAGATCCTCTGTAAGCCTCAGTTCCTTTTTCTGTAAATGGGGATAATAATATCCCTAATTCACAGGATTGTTGTGAATATTATAAAAACATTAGTATAGTACCTTGCATCATCAGCAGCAGCTCATTATTTAATTTCCCTGTACCTTAGTTTTCTTCTTTGTCAATCAGAGGTATCACAATCTTACTGAATTATTACAAAAATTAAATGAGATCTGTCTCAAGTGCAAATTATATGCTCAATATATGTCTGCTGAATTGACCAAATGAAACCAAACACTCTTTAGAAAGCCAAAAAATGGTAACAAAGCGCCACAGAAAAGAACGCATTCTTCCAGCTGCTAAGGAAAGGATCGACATGTAATGAAAACTTGAAGAGCATGAAATGACCTATTTAAATAAAAGTATTTCATTATGATTTAGAGGGCACTATCTTACCTGTATCTAGACCCTGTCGAAGCTCCTTGATTTTATTAGTCGAACCAGACTTTCGATAAATACCTTCTGTATACAGTCCATGCATTTCAATGTAGTTTATGAGCTTTTCCACCACTAAAGGAACAGTTCGGTCTTCGCTGGTCAAACGGGACAGTTCAACCCCAAATTGTCGAGATGACAGCTCTGGATCATACTAAATGAAAGATAATTTTTAGTTTCCAAATGCATTCAAACATCTTGAAACATGTTTAACCAATTCTTTACCAGGAGCTACTTTTTATTTCTCTAAAGTTTGATGAGCATAGTTAGAAGAGCTGGGAGAAAGGGAATTATGTTTAACTAAGTATAAATAAGTGAGATTAGTTTCAATCCTTTTCCACCAGAATCTCCAAAAGAAAATAATGGAGTGAAGAATGAAGGCAATGGCAAAGGGCTACAGCTTCTCCTGTCAAAAAATTGCTTCAAGAGCAAAGCTGGGATTTGGGTGTGGGGGAAAGGGTTGGATTTTATATGCAAACAGCTTGACCACCTACCAGATACCACTAGAAAATCTACTGCTTTGATAAGAATAAGAGTCAGCAAGTTCTTAAGCATAAGAATGCTTTGATGTTTATATAAACTTTATGGAAGTTTAACTGAAAAATGATTTCATAATTAAAGGTAGAGGAACACACAGATCAGCCCATGACTACTGTTATAGCTCTTCTGTATTGACTTGAAGAGTGTATCTGATATCATACTTTATTTATTCATTCATTCATTCATTTATTTATTTATTTATTTATTTATTTATTTAAGACAGAGTCTCTCTCTGTCACCCAGGCTGGAGTGCAATGATGCGATCTCAACTCACTGCAACCTCCGCTTCCCAGGTTCCAGCGATTCTCATGCGTCAGCCTCCCGAGTAGCTGGGACTACAGGTGCATGCCACCACGCCCAGCTGATATTTGTAGTTTTAGTACACACGGGGTTTCATCATGTTGGCCAAGCTGGTCTCAAACTCCTGTCCTCAAGCGATCTGCCCGCCTTGGCCTCCCAAAGTGCTGGGATTACAGGTGTGAGCCACTGCGTCCGGCCAATATCATACTTTATTAACCTATAGGTTACTTTATATCCTATGTGACTGCAACAGAACAGCTTACCCTTAGGACTATTTGAAGTAATTCACTGAAAAGAAAAATGGCAGGAATTATCTTTGAGACTGAAAATTGTTTCACAAATCTGTCTTTCCTTCTCCTGCACCATTGTCCTTCCCTAACTGTATATTCCATTTTCTTCTTTAACCTGCATCCAACCAGTTGCCAAGTCAATCAGTTCATCGTCTCTATTTTTTCCTTTGTAAGTGTCATCACCTCAGCTCAAAACTGTATCACTAACCAATTAGACTACTTCAACAGTTTCTTGGCCAGTTTTCCCCATATTCATATTTCCCCTTTTAAAATATTCTATAGTATATATAATCTGTTTTATTATCCTCAAAAACCTTTAGTGGCTAATTAGTATATAGCAAACTAAAGTGCAAACATTCTTGAGTCTCATACTCAAGAACTTACTTGAACTGATTCTAATTTCTACTTTCCAGCCTTACATTCATAAATTTGTCATTTACGTGTTAGGTACCAAGAAAACAAAATCAAGGCCTTCTGCTTAAGACTAGTAGTGTTAGGCCCAGAGCCACTGCTCACACCTGTAATTCCAGCATTTTGGGAGGCCGAGGCAGGTGGATCACCTAAGGTCAGGAGTTCAAGACCAGCCTGGCCCATATGGTGAAACCCCATCTCTACCAAAAATATAAAAATTAGCCAGGCATGGTAGCAGGTGCCTGTAATCCCAGCTACTCAGGAGGCTGAGGCAGGAGAATCACTTGAACACAGGAAGCAGGATTGCAGTGAGCCAAGATCGCGCCACTGTACTCCAGCCTGGGTGACAAGAGCAAAACTGTCTCAAAAGAAAAAGAGTTAGTGTGTGAAGATAAGTAAAATTATAAATAGATTTATTAAGTATTATGGAACCACAGAAGAGAGATAGCTAGATCAGGAAAGACTGGGCTGGATAACAAACAACTAATGATCTTGAAAAGACCTGATGTTAAACCTTAGTGTTGGAAAGCAAGTAATAGATAAGTAAAGAAAGCAGGATCTTTTAGACACAGGAAATAAAAAACTACAAAGTTGGGC
This sequence comes from Rhinopithecus bieti, assembly GCF_001698545.2. Lineage (NCBI taxonomy): Eukaryota > Metazoa > Chordata > Mammalia > Primates > Cercopithecidae > Rhinopithecus > Rhinopithecus bieti. The sequence continues at coordinate 727,557 of NW_016812251.1, read as the reverse complement.
AGAGCAAAGTAGCTACGGAAAGGAAGCCACCAGATAATTTTAAATAAGGGATGGCATAATCAGTTTATTAGTTTGTATCAGTATTATCAGGATTATTTTGCATCATTAATGTATCTACATACTCTGCATCCCAGCACTTAATTCTTAGAGCATTAATTTCATGTCTATTTTGACATATGTTAAATTTCAGAGACAACATCTCTGAAAAGCATTTCCAAGTCTGAGGCAGAATGGACACAATCTTGGAATATTTAGAGGATGTATATTAAAAGTTTTGCCTTGTCACTATGTGAACTTGGCTAGGTTATTCACATTTGCAACAGAAATACCTCCTTTCTACTTCAGAGGTTGTTGTAAAGATTAAGTTGAACATACACAGCATGACAACCTGGTATATGTCAAATACTGAAAAAATTATTATAGAAATAGAATAGAATAAGGCTTGCTGTAATGATTAAATTTTAGCCAAATGTTTTCCTAATGCTGGGACACAGATGTGTAAATACATATTCTGTTTATTTAAATTCCTATGGTATTAGAAATGTTATAACTTGTGAAAGCAAAATAACAAAATATTTTAGGTATTAAACAAAACTTTTAAAATATTTGATTTGAAACTAATCTAAAGCAAACATGCTAGAATATTCTATTTCTTGAAATGAAGAGACAAATTAATTTTACTTTTTTCAATGGAAAAAAATTTAATTCTGAGTACTTTTCTAAAAATATATTTTAATAGTTTTTGTTTCATAGTTATTTTTCATTTAAACTAACTTCATGAGTATTTTAAATAAAATCTTTATGGAGCTATGACATACACACATTGCAAGTTACAGCTTAAAGCATTTTCACAAAGACCCAAATTAAGAAACAAATATTACCAACAGTTTAAAATTCCCCTAGGTCTCTTCCAGCCACCATGCCCTTTACCCTTCACAAATAACAAGTATCTGTACTTCTGTCACTAAAAATTAGTTTTACCTGCTTTTGGATGTTATGTAAATGGAAAAACATAGTATGTGCACCTAGAGTTAGTTTAATCTATTTTTGAACTTTGTTTAAATGTACTCTTTTGTCTCTAACTTTCAGTCAACATTATGTTTGCATCAATAAATTTTTTTCTTTTGCACTTTTTACATTAATATTATTGATATGTAAAAGTACATAAAAGTACNAAATTTAATTCTGAGTACTTTTCTAAAATATATTTTAATAGTTTTGTTTCATAGTTATTTTCATTTAAACTAACTTCATGAGTATTTTAAATAAAATCTTTATGGAGCTATGACATACACACATTGCAAGTTACAGCTTAAAGCATTTTCACAAAGACCCAAATTAAGAAACAAATATTACCAACAGTTTAAAATTCCCCTAGGTCTCTTCCAGCCACCATGCCCTTTACCCTTCACAAATAACAAGTATCTGTACTTCTGTCACTAAAATTAGTTTTACCTGCTTTTGGATGTTATGTAAATGGAAAACATAGTATGTGCACCTAGAGTTAGTTTAATCTATTTTGAACTTTGTTTAAATGTACTCTTTTGTCTCTAACTTTCAGTCAACATTATGTTTGCATCAATAAATTTTTTTCTTTTGCACTTTTTACATTAATATTATTGATATGTAAAAGTACATAAAAGTACATGTAAACATAACAGTATGAAAACGATGCAAAGCAAGTTAGAATACAATACCTAGGTAATTAATAATACAAATATATTAATTTTGCACCTGTTCTAATTTGCTCTATGACATACAACTGATAATTTTTAATTGATTTAACTTCTGACTTTCTTTTGAATACCTAGGGTCAAGATTTGATTTTAAGGCTTTAATGAAAATTGTTTAATAGATTTTTTTATTATAAGTTCTAGGGTACATATGCAGAACGTGCAGGTTTATTACATAGGTATACATGTGCCATGTTGGTTTGCTGCACCCATCAACTCATCATTTACATTAGGTATTTCTCCTAATGCTATCCCTCTCCCAGGCCCCCACCCTCTGACAGGCCCCGGTGTGTGATTTTCCCAACCCTGTGTCCAAGTGTTCTCATTGTTCAATTCCCACCTGTGAGTGAGAACATGCAGTGTTTGGTTTTCTGTCCTTGTGATAGTTTGCTGAGAATGATGGTTTCCAGCTTCAACCACGTCCCTGCAAAGGACATGAATAAATCCTTTCTTATGGCTGCATAGTATTCCATGATGTATATGTGCCACATTTTCTTAATCCAGTCTATCACTGATGGACATTTGGGTTGGTTCCAAGTCTTTGCTATTATGAGTAGTGCCACAACAAACAAATGTATGCATGGTCTTTATAGTAGCATGATTTATAATCCTCTGGGTATATACCCAGGAAAGGGGTCGCTGGGTCAAATGGAATGTCTAGTTCTAGATCCTTGAGGAACTGCCACACTGTTTTCCACAATGGTTGAACTAATTTACATGCTCATCAACAGTGTAAAAGCATTCCTATTTCTCCACATCCTCTCCAGCCAGCATCTTTTGTTTCCTGACTTTTTAATGATTGCCATTCTAACTGGCATGAGATAGTATCTCATTGTGGTTTTGATTTGCATTTCTCTGATGACCAGTGATGATGAGCATTTTTTCACGTGTCTGTTGGCTGCATAAATGGCTTCTTTTGAGAACTGTCTGTGCATATCCTTTGCCTACTTTTTGATGAGGTTTTTTTCTTGTAAATTTAAGTTCTTTGTAGATTCTGGGTATGAGCCCTTTGTCAGATGAGTAGATTGCAAAAATTTTCTCCCATTCTGTAGGCTGCCTGTTCACTCTGACGGTAATTTATTTTGCTCTGCAGACACTCTTTAGTTTAATTAGACCCCTTTTGTCTATTTTGGCTTTTGTTGCCATTGCTTTTGGTGTTTTAGTCATGAAGTCGTTGCCCATGCATATGTCCTGAATGGTATTGCCTAGGTTTTCTTCTAGGGTTTTTATGGTTTTAGGTCTAACATTTAAGTCTTTAATCCATCTTGAATTAATTTTTGTTTAAGGTGTAAGGAAGGGATCCAGTTTCAGCTTTCTACATGTGGCTAGCCAGTTTTCCCAGCACCATTGATTAAATAGGGAATCCTTTCCTCATTTCTTGTTTTTGTCAGGTTTGTCAAAGATCAGATGG
>NW_016812251.1:690453-721097 GCF_001698545.2 Rhinopithecus bieti | reverse complement strand
TAGCTTTGTTCTGTTGCTGGCGAGGAGCTGCAATCCTTTGGAAGAGAAGAGGCGCTCTGGTTTTTAGACTTTTCAACTTTTCTGGTCTGGTTTCTCCTTATCTTTGTGGTTTTATCTGCCTTTGGTCTTTGATGTTGGTCACCTACTGATGGGGTTTTGGTGTGGATTTTGTTTTTGTTAATGTTGATGATATTCCTTTCCATTTGTTAGTTTTCCTTCTAACAGGTCCCTCAGCTACAGGTCTGTTGGAATTTGCTGGAGGTCCACTCCAGACCCTGTTTGCCTGGGTATCACCAGCAGAGGCTGCAGAACAGCAAATATTGCAGAACAGCAAATATTGCTGCCTAATCCTTCCTCTGGAAGCTTCGACCCAGAGAGGCATCCGCCTGTATGAAGTGTCTGTCGGCTCCTACTGGAAGGTGTGTCCCAGTTAGGCTACACAGGAGTCAGGGACCCACTTGAGGAGGCAGTCTGTCCGTTCTCAGAGCTCAAACACCATGCTGGGAGAACCACTGCTCTCTTCAGAGCAGTCAGACAGGAACGTTTAAGTCTGCAGAAGTTTCTGCTGCCATCTGTTTAGCTATGCCCTGCCCACAGAGGTGGAGTCTAGAGGCAGTAGGCCTTGCTGAGTTGTGGAGGGCTCCACCCAGTTTGAGCTTCCTGGCCACTTTGTTTACCTACTCAAGCCTCAGCAATGGCAGACGCCCCTCCCCCTGCCAGGTTGCAGCCTCACAGGTCTATCTCCCACTGCTGTGCTAGCAGTGAACAAGGTTCCGTGGGTGTGGAACCCGCCAAGCCAGGCACGGGAGAGAATCTCCTGGTCTGCTGGTTGCTAAGACTGTGTGAAAAACACAGTATTTGGGTGGAAGTGTCCTGTTTTTCCAGGTACAGTCTGTAACAGTTTCCCTTGGCTAGGAAAGGGAAATTCCCCAACCCCTTGTGCTTCCTGGGTGAGGCGATGCCCTGCCCTGCTTCAGCTCGCCCTCCGTGGGCTGCACCCACTGTCCAGCCAGTCCTAATGAGAGGAACCAGGTACGTCAGTTGGAAATGCAGAAATCACCCATCTTCTGCATGAGTGTCAATAGTTTAATCTCATTACTAGACTTTATTCCATTATATAAAGACAGCATATTTTATATATTCATTCTACTGATAACAGACACGTTTCTTCTAAGTTTCGGTATGTTTCATATAATGTTGATATTGTGCTTTGGCACAAACACATACATATATCTGTTGGGTACATGTCTTGCAGGGGTATTGCTGAGTCATGAGAAATGCTTATGCTTAAAAGGTTTGATAGATACTACGAAATAATTTAAAGAGTGTATTGGCCAACCTACACTCCTACCAGCAATGTATTAAAAGTTTTGTTTTCCATTTTCGTCATTCAAATGAGTATATGATATCTCTCACTGTGTTTTAATTTGCATGTTCCTGATGATTGGTGATGCTGGAGACCTTTTTGTATGTTTTTGGTTATGTAGAAATCCAGTTTTGGCCAGGCATAGTGGCTCATGACTGTAGTAATCCCAACACTTTGGGAGGCCTAGGGAGACAGATTGCTTGAGCCCAGAAGTTCAAGTCTAGCCTGAGCAACATGGTAAAACTCTGTTTCTACTAAGAATACAAAAAAATTAGCTAGGCATGGTGGTGCACACATGTAGTCCCAGCAACTGAGGAGGCTGAGGTAGGAGGATCACTTGAGCTCGGGTAGTCAAGATTATTATTAATATTTTTTTTGAGACGGAGTCTCACTCTGTCGCCCAGGCTGGAGTGCAGTGGCTGGATCTCAGCTCACTGCAAGCTCCGCCTCCCGGGTTTACGCCTGCCTCAGCCTCCCGAGTAGCTGGGACTACAGGCGCCCACCACCTCGTCCGGCTACTTTTTGTATTTTTTAGTAGAGACGGGGTTTCACCAGGTTAGCCAGGATGGTCTCGATCTCCTGACCTCGTGATCCGCCCGTCTCGGCCTCCCAAAGTGCTGGGATTACAGGCTTGAGCCACCGCGCCTGGCTTGAGCCAAGATTATACCATTACACTCCAGCCTGGACAACCTGTCTCAAAAAAAAAAAAAAAAAAAGGAAAAGAAAAGAAAAGAGAAATCCACTTTTGTGAAGTACATTTGCTCAGTTTTTTACAGAGATGAAAATTGTCTTTGCTACTGATCTGTGGATGCTTTTTATGTATTTTAGATCCAAGCTCTCTATATATACATATACATCCATCCATATATATATATATCTTCTGTGATTTTTTGAATAATGAATGAGTTTTGAATTTTACCCAATACTTTTCCTGTATTTATTGAGATGATTATTCTTTTATTTGTACAATGTAGTAAATCATTCATTAATTTTTGAATGGTAAATCAACCTTGCATTTATGGAATGAGGTATTATCATTTTTATAGATCACTGGATTCAACGTACTAATATTTTGTTTAAGACTTTTACATCTATGCTTATGAGATATGACTTGCAATTTTCTGTTATTACAGTATCCTTTATGTTTGACTTGAAGGTTTCTCTGTTCTCATAAGCCAAGTTGGGAAAAAAAGTTATGATACATTCTTTTACCATTTCTCTGAAAGAGTTTATAAAAAGATTTGTGTTATTGCTTCCTTAAATATGTGGAAGTATTCAATGGTGAAATGGGCCTGGAGATGTCTTTGTGAGGTTTTAAACTACAATTTTTATTTTAATAGATCTTAGTCAGATTTCTTACTTCTTGAGTTAGTTTAACTGAGTTGTGTTTTCAAAGGAGTTTGTCCAATTGATCTTAATTATCAAATTTATTGGTATCAATTTATCCATAACAGCCTTTTTTTTTTTTTTTTTAAAAAAAGAAGGAGTCTTGCTCCTTCGTCCAGGCTGGAGTGCAATGGCGCAATCTCGGCTCACTGCAACCTTTGCCTCCCAGGTTCAAGTGATTCTCCTGCCTCAGCCTCCCGAGTAGCTGGGAGTACAGGCGCATGCCACCATGTCTGGCTAATTTTTTGTGTTTTAGTAGAGATGGGGTTTCACTGTGGTTAGCCAGGATGGTCTCGATCTCCTGACTTTGTGATCCACCTGCCTCGGGGTATCCTTTTAATCTGTGTAGTATCTGCAGTGATATCCACATTTTTATTCTTGATATTGACAATTTCTGCTTTTGAAAAAAATTTGTTTTCTTGATTATTGTTTCTTGCTTACTTATTTTTTTAATTCTTTTCCAGGAGCCAAAATTTGGCATTATAGATTTTCCTCTACTGTACAAATGATCTCGATTTCATTTATTTCTTTATTATTGTCTTCCTTCCACTGTCTTGAGTTTTTGGAGGTTTTTCCTACCTTCTTGAGATGAAAGTTAAGATCATTTCCGAACCTGCTCACTTTCTAATGTATGCACTTAAAAGCGTAAGTTTTTCTTTTAGAATAATTTTAACTGTACTCCATATATTTTGTTATACTCATTACCATTTAGTTCAAAATGTTTTACCACTTTTATTGTAATTTAGAAATATGCTGCTTAATTTCTAAACATTGAGAATTGTCCACTTATCTTTTTGCTCATTTACAGCTCAATTCCACTGTGGTCAAAGAACATACTACCGATATTTTCAATCCATTGAAATTTACAGGGACTAGCTCCATGGTTCAGCACATGATTAATTTTATCAAATGTTTCACATGCACTGGAAAAGAATGTGCATTTAGCAGTTGTAGGACATAGAGTTTAATATATGCCAATTACATCAAATTTTTCTAATCACTTGTATCCTTCCAAATTTGTCTTCCAGATACTGAAACTAAATATTAGAGGCTTATAATGTTAGAATTTTTATATTTCCCTGATGGTTTGACCCTTCATTATGATACACCTTTATTTGAAGTGATGCTTCTTGCCTTAAAGTACACCTTATAACATCTTTCTATTGGTTATTCTTTGCATGCCATCTATTTCTATCCTTTTGCTTTCAATCTTTCTATAGTTTTATATTTAAGTATGTCTCTTATGAATATCATATCACTGAGATTTTTCAGTTGATTTTAACTTGGTCTCCTATTTGGAGCATTTAGCCTTTTAACATTTAACGTGATAACCAATATATTTCAATCTATATCTGTCAATCTGCTATTTATTTTTTCTTTGTCAACCTGTTTTGTATTTTTCTCTAATTTCTTACCTTCTTTTATAATACATTAATAAACTACTTTTGTTTTCCACTTTATTAGTTTTAAGTTATATATTCTTTTACTTGGTGGTTACTTTAGCAAATATTCACAAAATATTTAAGTCTAATATATTTTTAGCACGCTTACCAGTTTCCACATAACACAGAGACCTTAGAACATTTTGACTTCACTTAACCAACTGTTTTTGTGTTGTTGTCACGCATTTTAATTCTGTATACACTTTAAGCCCCACAAGACATTATGACTGTTTTCAGCCACTATACATTTATATTTATGCATATTATTTACTCTTTCTACTGCTCTTCATTCCTTCCTGTATTTCTGTTTACATCCGAGATCATTTTCCTTCTTTCTGGAGAACCTCCTTTAGTACTTCTTCTAGTGCAGGTCTGCTGGTGACAAATTCTGGTGCAGGTCTGCTGCTGAGTTTTTGTTTGAAAATGTCTTCACAACACTTTCACTTTTGAAGGGTATTTTCACTGGGTACAGAAATCTGGGTTGTCTTTATTTTTACACTAAAAGATAACAAGTCACTGTTTTCTTGGCTTCCATCACTTCTGTCCAGAATTCAGTTGTCAATTGTCAAGCAATTTCATTGCTCCTTTAGGTAATGCTTATTTCCTTCTGAATGCTTTTAAGAAATTTTTTTGTTTGTTTGGAGCACTGTACACATCTAGGTGTAGTTTTCTCTATATTTGTCCCACTTTAGGTTAAAAGGTTTTTATGAACCTGTGACTTGCTGTGTTGGCCATTATCTCTTAAAATGTTGCTTCTGCCTTGTTCTCTCTACTTTTTACCTGGACTCCAATTATATACATTTAAGGACCTTCATTCTTTCCCCTATGTCTCTGACATCTATTTCTGTATTTCTCCATTCTCTTTGCTCTCCATGCCTGGATATATCTACCAACCTATCTTTCGGTTCACCAAATTTCTCCTCTTTTTTTCTTGAGACAGGATTTCACTCTGTTACCAGGATGAAGTATAGTGGCATGCTCACAGCTCACTGAAGCCTCAACCTCCCAGGTTCAAGTGCTCCTCCTGCCGTGGTCTCCCTAGTAGCTGAGACTACAGGAATGTGCCAACATGCCCAACTGATTTTTGTATTTTTAGTAGAGATGGGGTTTCGTCGTGTGGCCCAAGCTGGTCTTAAACTCCTGAGCTCAGGTGATCCACCCAATTTGGCCTCCCAAAGGGCTGAGATTACAGGAATAAGCCACCACGCCTGGCCCAAACTTCTCTTCTGCTATGACGATTAAACCTATATTTTTGGTTTATAATTTTAACTCCATTTTGTATTTCCGGGATTTCCATTTGATTCTTTAAAAATATATATTTAAATATATACAGTTATCCCTTGGAGAATGGTTCCAGGACACCCTCCCTGCCCCCCACGGATACCAAAATCCAGGGATACTCAAGTCCTTTATATAAAATGGTGCTGTATCTACATATAACAGATATACTTCCTCCTGCATACTTCAAATCAGCTCTAGATTACTTCAAATACCTAATATAATGCCTCACATTATTTTATTCTGTGGATTCAACGTAGTATTTAATACACAGAAAATTGAAGTTTTACTTTTTGGAACTGTGTGCAATGTTTTTTCCCACTTACTGTGTTTTTTTTTTTGAGATGGAGTCTTGCTCCGTCACCCAGGCTGGAGTGCAGTGGCAGGATCTCGGCTCACTGCAACCTCCGCCTCCTAGGTTCAAGCGATTCTCCTGCCTCAGCCTCCTGAGTAGCTGGGATTATAAGTGTCCACAACTACACTCGGCTAATTTTTGTATTTTTTGTAGAGAGAGGGTTTCTCTGTTGGCCAGGCTGGTCTTGAACTCCTGATCTCAGGTGATCCGTCCACCTCAGCCTTCCAAAGTGCTGGGATTACAGGTATGAGCCACCGTGTCTGGCCCCCAATTACTTTTGACTTGTAGTTGGCTAAATTCACAGATATGGAATCCATGGATACGGAAGGCCAACTGTATTTCAGTTCTTTGGCTAACTTCTCCATCTTTGTATCTATTATTTAAACATATTAATTAAAAATCCCTTAACATATGTATCTGGTAATTCACTAACTGGGTTATCTGTAAGTCTGTTGATATTGCCCACTGGTTTTTCTCTTAGTCTTATTTCTTTATGTCTGAGATTATATAGAAAAAAGTTACAAAGGCTCTGGATGATGTTATCTTTCTAGAGAGGCTTCATCCTATTCTTTCTGATGGGTGGCTTATTAGAAAAAGGAGCAGGTCACCTTAATACACTCAAGGAGTGGCTCAAAGTTAGTTTGTAGTTTTTGTTAAGCTCAGTTTATCAGTAGTTTACCCCATTCCTAGAGTGCACTTTTCAGAGGTCTCATTGAGAGTCTACAGTATCGCCTAGGGCCCCTCTCTTCAAAGGGGATACTATAACTCTAATTTTTCTCTCTTTAGCATTGAGAGACTGCAGAAAACTTCAGTCTTCTTTTCTGATTAACGTCTTAGACTCTAAGTTTAAGAATTCAAAAAAGAAAATGCCTTGAGTGGAAAACCTCTGAGTTTTAGGTCACCTTCTGCAAATGACTGGATCATGGTCCCTCAAGTCCTGTCAGTCCCAGATTTCAACTTTTGTCTCTAAAGTCCTATGAGATTGCTAAATGCTCTGCTGGCTTCTCTGAATCTTAAATGTGGCCTTCTGCACAGAATATTGGTTTCTTGTCCTACAGCAAAAATTGAAAATTTCCACTAGAAGAAAAGATCTCACAGATCTAGATTCACTACTCTGCATTCTCTTCTCTCTAAAATCTAGTCTCCTAAGGTACAATTTCCCTGGGCAATTCCCTGATGCTTGCCAACAAACATTTTTAGTATTGGTCTGACACAAGCTACTTCATCTTAGCGGGAAGCAAATGTCTCACTCATATTCTTTGTATTTTAATTCTTGAATCAAATTTCTCTCTGTACTTTACCATGACTGGTCTACTGCAAACAACATGCACACACATTTATATTTCAGATTTACATGCTATTGTAACAACTGTCAATATGTGATTAATGAACAAGAAAATGTTGTGATCATACATCAATAAAAGCCTGAATTTTTTTTAAAAAGATTACTTCCTTGAAACATAAGGTATCAAACAGTATGTGTACAGTATATTTTAGATCTCTGTGTACCCAAGAGATATATGTAAAAACAACAACCATCCATGCTGGTGAATTTTGCTATTCATGTTTAAATTTGTTCATCTTTAATTGTAGCTTACTGCATTAAGGATAATTCCTAGGAAGATTTATGAGTGTTTAAGGAAGTATGAAACCTCAATGCAGTGTTCTTCAAATTGTGGCTTATGAAATTAATTTAGTAACTCACATATAGTAACAGTAAAGTAATTCTATGAAAATCAATTCAGTTTTGTACATATATCACCAAACGTGTGAACTGGATCATGGCATAAAACATATTTCTTACTGTGATTTGTGGTCAAAAGTTTAAAACCACTTTTCTATAAAACTACCAAAAGGCCTTAATTTATTTCCACAAGGCACAAAAGACCAACAGGTCTGTTATCTACTACTGATAAGAAGATAATTTCTTACCTTTTTAGAGCACTTGGCTGTGGTTTTCAGACAGCATTTCTTATGGCAAGCATACTTGCATACTGAAAAATAGGTGAGGAATGCAACATTTTTAGAAGTCTGCACATCACTGATAAGAACTTATCAAGTATACTTTATTTTAGACTTACTTTTTTTCTTTAAATGTCAGACTGCTGTAATATGACATACATACTTTGTACAATGGTATAATTAAAAAGCATTTTAGCCCATTCTGTTTGGTATAATGACATTGAAAACATGATCAAAATTTCTAGCCACAGTCAATGAAAAAGCTTTTTGTTCTTTCAAAATTCCTCATCCTGCCCCTATGCCACACAGTACCACTCCCCAATAAATTCCAGCAGGATACTTATATTTGTGGTTTGATTCACAAATTAGTGTTCATGTTCCACCACATATATGCTCTATGACATACTAAAATCTCAGAAATGCCTAGTAAGAATCATTCCTATAGATAAGGAAGGCATTAATGTCAAAGACCCTTCCTGAAATGAAAACAAATTGGGTAACACAATAAGATATAAGAAAGGTCTTATTTAACATCTCTAAAGGTTCAGAACAGAGCTCTGAAGGACCAGAACATGAAAAATATTCATTTGTGATTGGGAAGACGGGATAAAGACAAGGTTCAGAGCTAAAATAATTTAGAGAAGTGGTGATAACCCAGGGTGGCTGGGCAGCTGGTGAACAGGAAGAGGTATATTAAGAGGAGGGTACTGAGAACACAGCTGCTTATTCATTTTGCTATACCAGCTCTGGCTTCTGTGTACCAATACCTGAATATCCTTTCTTGAGCTTGTAAAATATAACTTGTAGGCTTTTGAAGGCCAAGATCAAGTAAGGGAGGCCATGTCATTGTACTGGTGAAATCATCAGGATAACAACAAAGAAAGTTAGCTAAATCTATTAAAAAATCAAATCAGTCCAGGCACAGTGGCTCATGCCTATAATCCCAGCACTTTGGGAGGTTGAGGCGGGTGGATCACTTGAGGTCAGGAGTTCAAGACCAGCCTGACCAACATGGTAAAACCCTGTCTCTACTAAAAATACAAAAATCAGCTGGGCGTGGTGGTGGGCGCCTGTAATCCCAGCTACTTGGGAGGCTGAGGCAGGACAAGCACTTAAACCTGGGAGGCGAAGGCTGCAGTGAGCTGAGATTGTGCCACTGCACTCCAGCCTGGGCAACAAAGTTAGACTCCATCTCAAAAAAAAAAAAAAAAAAAAAAATCAAACCAGCCCAAAAGAGTCATAAAAAAGAAAATCATTTAAATTTTTAGCTTTAAGTTACAGAAGAAACTAAACCTACAAGAATCATAGTTACACCAAAGAGTCAAATACATTTCAAACTACTTCCTATTTTCAGACTCATTATGATTTTTTAGACTACTGATAATAAAACCAAAGCAAAACTGCTGTTGAACCATGGAATAAGTAAATAGATAGTAATAGTGGCAATTTTTCTGTGGCAAACTGCTGTCATACCGGATCCGGTCCTTTCCTGGTATTTGCTTCATTCAATTTTAGCCCACTAGTAAAAGCGAAGCTTCACAGAACTAATAATAGCACCAGAGCAGATGTATAAAATGAGTGGAGGCTAAAGGTCCACTGTGAGCCAGACCAAGTTGATCTACAAAGAATCTCCACTCACATTTTAGGATTTATATATTTGTATATATATTTATATGTGAAATAATATATATTATAATATTTATATATTTTATATATTTATATTTTTCTACTGTAATCTGCTAAAAGGAATACAGTAGGAAACGTACCTTTCTGACTATAATCTAAGAATTTATTCATTTATCCATCCATCTACCCATCTATAGGTCTATCTAACCAACAAATATTTATTAAAACTTACCATGTGCCATCACTGTTTTAGGCACTGATGATACATATTTAAAAAAAAAGACAAATAAGTTTCCTGACCTATAGAGCATATATTTTAGAGGCACAGACTGAAAAACAAGAAAACAAATACTTAATATAATTTTGGGTGGTAATGAGTTCTATGAAGACTATTAAGTCTGAGTAAAAGAATAGACAATTTTGGGGGGTGGGGAGCGGGCGCAGTGGCTCACACCTGTAATCCCAGCACTTTAGGAGGACAAGGCGGGTGGATCACCTGAGGTCACGAGTTCGAGACCAGCCTGGCCAACATGGCAAAACCCTGTCTCTACTAAAAACACAAAAATTAGCTAGGCGTGGTGGTATGTGCCTGTAATCCCAGCCACTTGGGAGGCTGAGGCAGGGAGAATCGCTTGAACCCGGGAAGCAGAGGTTGCAGTGAGCTGAGATCACGCTACTGCACTCCAGCCTGGGCGATAGAGCAAGACACCATCTCAAAAAAAAAGAATAGAGAATTTGGGGACAGCATTTAAATTGGGGGTAGAAAAGAGAGCTCTCTGAGAAGGTGAGATTTGAGTGTAGGCATGAAGTAATTGAAATATGAAGTCATACTAAAATCTGGGAGAAGACCATTTTAGACAGAGTGAATTACATGTACAAGGCTCTCAGCGACCAAATAACATCAAAATGTCTGGTTTAGATACAAAGAATAGGTGAAGAGAGTATAGCAAGAGATGAGGTTAAAAATTTAGGTAGTGTAAGTAACTCCTTTATGCTAAAGGAGAATAAGACAACTCAAGGAAATAGAAATGTCAGTGGGTTAAAAATATTCCTCAAAGATCTCTCATACTTACATTTGCAAACAGAGGCTCGGTCCATTATCCATATCAAAGAAGAACAGTATTCACAGTATGTAGGGATGCTATATTGGGTGGCTTTAAAGATGTGACCATTGTGTTCTTCCACCTGAATGAGAAAATTTAGCTACTTATATTAAAGCCAAAACAGTAAATGCTGCCCTAACATGGTGGGAAATCCTTCAATCTCTTGTTAAGTCTTCACTAGGCACTCTTCTAGAGGGACAAGTATGATCTTTTGAGAAATAACATAAAAATAAAATATTTTTTTCCTGCTTTCCAAAAGCTAACAATCTAGATAAACATGACCAAATTATATAAAAAACAGAAAGCAACGCAACAGACATATAACAGCTATCTTACATGACTCTAATGTTACATTAAAAGCAGCAGTTCTCAAAGTTATGTTTTCTTTTTTTTGACTTTTTTTGTTTTTTTCATTTTTTTTTGAGACTTAGTCTTGCTGTGTTGCCCAGGCTGGAGTGCAGTGGCGCTATCAGCTCACTGCAGCCTCCGCCTCCCAGGTTCAGGCGATTCTCCTGCTTTTGCCTCCCAAATAGCTGGGATTATAGGCACCTGCCACTGTGTCTGGATAGTTTATATACATATATACATACATATATATATATATACACACACACACACACACATATATATATTTTTTAATTAGTGACAGTGTTTCACCATGTTGGCCAGGCTGGTCTTGAACTCCTGATCTCAAGTTATCTGACTGCCTCAGACTCCCAAAGTGCTGGGATTATCAGCGTGAACCACTGTTCCCAGCTAAAATATATGTATTTTTTATAATCTCAGGAAATTTTTACAGTTGAAAATTACTGATGACCTCAGAGTTTTTATTTACATGAGTTACACCTGTTGATATTTACTATGCTAGCAATTAAAGCTGAAAAAAATTTAAAGTATATATTCATTAATTTATTTTAAATTAACAATAAATGTATTACACATGAACATAGCATCTTAATTAAAACTATATCTTTAAAGCAAAAAAAAATTAGTGGCAAAAGGGGTATTGTTTTACATTTCTGTAAATTTCTTTAATGTCTGAATTAATAAAAGACACCTGGATTCTCACATCTACTTCTGCACTCAATCTGTTGCAATATGCAGTTCAGTTTGAAATATACAAAGAAAATCTAGCTTAATACAGATATTAAAGTGGAAAATGAAGGAATATATTTTTATTTAAAATTTTTTTATTTGTATAAATGTATGTGGTACAAATGTAATTTTGTTCCATGCATAGGTTGCATAGTGGTGAAGTCAGGGCTTTTAGGGTATCAAACACTCAAATAACGTGTATTGTACCCATTAAGTAATCTCTCATCAGCCATCCCCTTCCCAACCCCCCTCACTCTTCTGAGTCAGTGGAGTAATATTTTAACAGTCCTTTCAGATAGTAATACAGCACCAAAACTTTACAAATGGTAACTTAAAAGTTAAGTAAAAAACCATAACCAATGAACCCTTCATGTCCTATGACAGTAAAATCTATTGTTTTGGACTTAATTAAAATTTAAAACTTCAACCTTCAAAGACATCATTAAGAAAAAAAGATAAACCACAGACTCAGAGAAAACATTTGCAAATCATATATCTGATAAATGACTTCTACTCAGAATATATAAAGAAATGTTACAACCCAATAATAAGGCAATCTAACTCAAAAATGGGCAAAATACTGAACAGATGATTCATCAAAGAAGCAGTTCAAATGGCCAATGGGCACATGAAAAGATGTTCAACATCATTAGTTATCAAAGAAATGCAAACTAAAACCACAGTGAGATGCTACTTCATACCTGCCAGAATGGCTATAACAAAAAAGGTTGACAATAACAAATGTTGGTAAGAATGTAGACAGACTACAACCCTCAGGTACTGCAGGTGGGATTGTAAAGTGGTTCAGTCACTTGGAAAACAGCATGGAAGTTTCTGAAAACTGGAAGCATAGAGTTGCCATTTGACCCAGAAATTCCACTCTCAGGTTTATACACAAGATAACTGAAAATGCACATCCACAAAAAAACCTGTACGCAACTGTTCATAGTGGCATTACTAATGGTAGCCAAAAATACAAAGCAACTCAAATGTCTACCAACGGATAAAAAGGATAAATAAAATGTGACATATCCATGCAATGGAATTCTATTTAGCATTAAAGAAGACTTAACACACAATGATACAGATGAACTTCAAAAATATTATGCTAAAAAGCCACATGCAAAAACGACAGTGTATGATTCTATTTACATGAAATATCCAGAAAAGGCAAGACTACAGAAACAGAGAGTAGTAGTGCCTGAGGCTAGTAAAGAGCAGTGATTGTAAACTGGCATGAAAATCCTTTTGGGATTTTTCTAAAATTGGATTGAGATGATGGAAAACTGTGAATTTACTGAAATCACTGAATTGTACACATAAAAGGGATAAATCTGTGTTAAGTAAATTTACCTCAAGAAAGCTGGTTTACAATACCAACTGGTCTATTTTGTATTTGGACATTTTACCTATACATGATTTTATAGTGGTATGTGTTGATCATTTGGAATATACTGATTCACTAAATTAAACTTCCAAATGTTGACACACTTCATTATACACTAGTAGAAAGTCAGTCCTTAATTTTATCATTGACCTCATTAGAAAACTTAGCAGACACAAGTTTTCCAAAATTTGAATTTTTGCTTGAATTCACAAGTTTCATCACTGGTAGTAAGTATCGTCAGTTGTTTTCCCTGAAGTGACAGGATAACTGCTCATGCCAAAATCTTAATGAATAGTTTAAGTAAAAATAATGTTCTATGAAAAAAGTGGCTAGAAACATGTTGCCACAAAAACTTGTTCATGAATTCTCATGGAAGCATTATTCAAACAAAAAGCAGAAACAACTGAAATATCCTTCAATTAATAAACAGATATATAAAATGTTATTATATGCATACAACAGAATATTTGGCCTTACGAAGGAATGATGTACTGACACATGTTACAACACGGATGAACCTTGAAAACATTATGCTAAGTGACAGAAGGCAGACACAAAAGGCCATATATATGATTTTTTAAGTCAATATGAGATGTTCAGAATAGGCAAATCCATAGGGACAGAAAGTAGCTGGTGATTGTGAGGGGCTAGGAGGAAGAGAGAAGAGGGATTGAGTGAGTGCTCAGAAAGTAGAATTTCTTTTTGGGATAATGTTCTCAAATTATATAGGGGTAATGATTGCTTAACATAGTGAATATACTAAAACCCACTAAATTGTACACTTTACATAGTCAAAATGGCTAAATGGTTAAATTTTCTTATATGAACTTATCTCAATTTTAAAAAATGCTACTAGATCGGCCTGCAATCTAATTGTACAAGTAATTTCTTGAGACAACCATCATATCATGGTTTTGCATCTTTCCCATTTCATTACACAGAATATTAAAGAGACGTGAATTCAAGAATCAAAATTTGACGCAATTAACATTTTTATTATTTCACCTTCTTAAGTAAAGCTTCTCTATTTTTCTTAAACTATGAGTGTGTGACTGTAAAAAATTATAATGCCCATTAACAAAGTTTGCAGGCACTGCCTTGATTCATGTTGACGGCAGTTTTACCCATGTTTGCTTTTGTGTCAACTCAATGAAAAAGGAAAATGATGTTTTATTATTATGAAAACAGTTATGATACCATAAAATCCCTAAAAGTCTACCAGAAACTACTGTAGACCACATTTTGAAACACTGGATCATATATAAACTAGACATAGTCTCGAGTTTATATAGACAATATATGTTTATAAATGATCTAGTACAAAAGGATATATGTGATACTGTTAACTATAGTGATTATCCGAGCTGACATAAAACACTCAACAGTAAGTGTAACATGATTGGGCGTGGTGGTGTGTGCCTGTAGTCTGAGCTACTAGGGAGGGTAAGGTGGGAGGATCACTTGAGCTCAGGAGTTTGAGGTTGGTCTGGGCAACATAGTGAGACCCCATCTCTTAAATAAATAAATGTATGTATGTATGTAACATGAAGATTTTTTTCTAAACCTGTATATGAAACACTTTAAAACCCTCTTGAAGGACACAAAAATAGACTTAATCAGAGGAAAATATTCAAAATAATGAAGATGTCAGTTCTCTCTACATTAATTTATAAATATAAGGTAATAGAAATAGAAGTACTAATAGATCTTTTTTATGCTCAAACTAGACAATCAAATAGTTGGAATGGCTCACGACTATTTGGATCAACTAACGAAACAGGATAAAAAAGATCCAAGCAGACTGGGCACAGTGCCTCACTTGGGAGGTCGAGGTGGGTGGATCACAAGGTCAGGAGTTTGAGACCAGCCTGACCAACATGGTGAAACTCCGTCTCTACTAAAAATACAAAAATTAGCCGGGCGTGGTGGCGCACACCTGTGGTCCCAGCTACTCAGGAGGCTGAGGCAGGAGAATCGCTTGAACCCGGGAGGCGGAAGTTGTGGTGAGCTGAGATCGCACCACTGCACTCCAGCCTTGGTGACAAAGTGAGATTCTGTATCAAAAAAAAAAAAAAAAATCCAAGCATAATGGGAAATTTAGAATGTAAAAAAGGTGACATCTCAAAGTTGATGAGTAAAGATGCACTTTAAAATAAATGATGTTGCCGGGCGCGGTGGCTCAAGCCTGTAATCCCAGCACTTTGGGAGGCTGAGATGGGTGGATCACGAGGTCAGGAGATTGAGACCATCCTGGCTAACACGGTGAAACCCCGTCTCTACAAAAAAATACAAAAAAACTAGCTGGCGAGGTGGCGGGCGCCTATAGTCCCAGCTACTGGGGAGGCTGAGGCAGGAGAATGGCGTAAATCCGGGAGGCGGAGCTCGCAGTGAGCTGAGATCTGGCCACTGCACTCCAGCCTGGGCGACAGTGAGACTCTATCTCAAAAAAATAAAAAATAAAAAATAAAAAAATAAAATAAAATAAATGATATTGGTAGCCATTGATAAGAGGCAAAATTAGATTCATATCTTACACTGTACCCCAGGACAATTCCATAAAGATTGGAATTTAAAAGTAAAAAATGTGACCACTAAATTATTGGAAGAAAACACTGAGAATTCCTTTATAACCCTGTAGTGAGTAAAGTCTTAACTATGACTCAAAATTCAGAAGCTATGAAAAAAAAAGATTCATAAGTTTAATTTCTTAAAAATCTTCCACATGGCAAAAAACATAATAAGCCAAGTGAAAAGACTGACAAACCAGGAAAACATACTTTCAACTTATATCACGAAGGGTAATCTCTCTAATGTACAGAGTTGTTACAAATTGAGATGGAAAAGACCAAAACCAAAAGAAAAATGGGTAACGAACAAAAACATACAGACTGCAGTTAAAAAAAATAAAAAAGAAAAGGCAAATGGTACTTAAGCATAAGAAAAGATACACAATCTCACTGATATTATGAGAAAAGCAAATAAAAACTGTGTAGAGATACAAACTACAAAATGAGACTACCTCTATTACAGAGAAATGAAGCAATATTTATGAAAATAACAAATGCATTCACCCTATGACTCAGTAATTTCAATTCTAGGAGTCCATCACAAACACATAGACACATGCTTATTCATTGTGTCACTCTTTGTAATGGCAGAAGACTGGAAGCAGCCTAATAGTACAGTAAGGAATTGCAGCCAGTTGTGAAATAGATTTCTGTGTATAGCTATTGTATTAGTTTTCTATTGCTGCTGCCACAAATTACCATAAATTCAGTGGCTTAAAATAACACCTATCATTTGTTATCTCACAGTTCAGTAAGCTGGAAGTCTGACACTTCTCAGAGTCAGAGACTTTTAGTCTCACCAAGCTAAAATCAGATACCGACAAGGGTGTGTGCCCTTCTGGATGCTCTGCAGAACAATCTGCTTCCAATCTCATTCAGGTTGTTGGTAGAATTCAGTTCCATGTGGTTGTTGGACTGAGGTCCTATTTCCTTGCTGGTAGTTTTTCTCAGCGTCTAGAGGCCACTCACATTCCCTTGCTCAATACCCTCCTTTCTCCATCTTCAGAGACAGCAAAAGAGGATTGAGTCCTTCTCATGCTCGTATTTCTCTGACTTCTTCTACCTATGTCTCCCACATCGTCTTCTACCTCATCTCTCTGACTCTTCTGCCTTCCTTTTCAGCTTTTAAGGGCCTATATCGTTACACTGGGCTCATCTGCATAATCCAAAATAAACTGTTACGTTAAAGTCAGTTGATTAGCAATCTTAATTTTATTTGCGAAGTACCTTCACAGCAGTACCCAGATTATGTGCGAATGAATAACCAGGTGACAAGAACCTTGGAGGGAACATCTTTAGAATTCTGTCTACCATAGATAGAGAAGGGTCTTCTGAATACATTGTTCAATGATAAAAGCAAGGCACAAAAGAATACTATGCTGTTATTATATAACATACTATGTTTTATGTGAGAAAGTTTATACTGGAGAAAGAAACGCTAGAAAGTTAAATAACAAACAAAAATTTACCACTAGAAGATAAAGGTTGTGGGTTGGAAGTTAGACTTCTCAGTATATATAATTTTAAAAGTTTGAATGGTAAAATATATCTATTAGAAAAAACACTGTAAAATAAATTATATCAGTGCAGGCTAAGGAATTCTTCTTTTATTCAATAGTTTTACTCTCATTTAGTTTGATGCTCTATCACAAATTTGTCCAGTGGGACTTCCTTTGAGCTAAATAAATAAAAGGGAATGCTTGTCTTTAAAGCAAAATTCAACTAATAAATGCAGAATGAATGATGGAATTTTAAAAAATCACTATTGAGCAACCATCACAGCAATTGATTCGGTCAAGAATCATCAAGGAATAACAAAACTAGTAAGAGTTTGAGGAATAAAAGGATATTTATTTACATGGTCTGAAGTATATCCCCACAAGGTAATAATTACAAGGGAAAATAGTAACTTTGCTGAGTTCTGTGAAACATCCTTGCAGATATCAACTACAATAGGACAAACAGACATCATATATCTCCTGATATCACACAATGAAAAGTCATGGCATTTCTTCTGTGGTGTTTAATGCCAAAAATGTGTAACCTGAATCTAATCATCAGGATATATAAGACAAACTCAAATGGAAAAACATGTTATAAAATAACTGACCTATGTTCTTCAACAATGCCAATGTCATGGAAACTAAAAAGGCTAAGGAACTGTTCTTGATTAAAAGAGATTAAAAAGGCATAACAAGTGTAACAAATATCTTGTTAAAAAGGAATGATACTGGGGCAAATGGTGGAATCTAAATAAATTTGGGTTAAGGGATACAGTTTATTTGTACTTCTCTTGCAACTTTTCTGTAACGCTGCAATTATATTTTGTCAAACAAAAAGAAGGGGAGAGGAGGGAAGGGAAGGAAGGTAAAACCAAAATGAAACAAAAAGAACTGATCCAGGACAGTGAGATGATTATGGCTGCTAGAACAAGTTGGTAGAGAGTAGTGAAAAATAAGGCTGGACAGCAGTGTAGCGGGGACCATGAAAGCCTTTCAAGTCATTCAACATTTACTCATTCAATTAAACATTTATAAATGCTTACTATGTGTCAGGAACTGGCATTAACTAGTTGTTGTGGATGATAACTGAATGCTAACTGCCTACTAATATCCATTCTTTCTTTCTTCCTTAAATACAGATTTCCCAAGCCCTATCTGGGCACGTGACAATCTATCTAAACTTTACTTCTCAGCTTCTTTTGCATCTATAAATGGCTGCATAAGTAGCTCTGAATAATGAAATGTGAACATAGGTGATGAGTGACACTTCCAAGCAATGCCTAACATTATGGGCTCTCTTGTCCTTTTTTCTGTCCTGCAAACTAAGATGGTAATCAAGAAATTGAGACCTGGAGCAGTGATTTTGAAAGTATGTATTACTTTCATGGTAAAAGTATAAAAAAAAAAAAAAAAAAAAAAAAAAGGTGGTAAAAGTTCCAAAGCACAGTGGAAGCACAAAGAAAGGAGCAATTAAATGGTTCCATAAGAAAAAGGTTTCATAGAGAGGGAATGCTTGAGATGAACACAAAGAACTGAGCAAAGACATTAAAAAAAAAATGATATATTTAGGGAATAGTAATTGTTCTATTTAAGCTGGAAATATGCAAATATTTAAGCTGGAAAATATGCAAAAATATGCTTTTAAGCTTTTTAGAGTCATGTTATATGGGGTATACATGTTACATATATATTTGATAATAAAAGTAATTTAAGAGATTTGGTACTGATATAAGAACAAAAACATTAAGAATAAAAGAGAGACTAAAAATTAAAATCCAAATACATGTAGATGTGAGTATACAGTTTGTTCTCTCAGTAGGCTGTGGGGAATTAAGTTCCAGCACCCCCTGCAGATACCAACTGCAGATGCGAAGTCCCTTATATACCAAATGGCAACAGTATTTGCATATTATATTAGACCATATCTGCCATTCTTCCATATACTTTATATCTAGATTACTTATAATCGCCTAACTACAAGCTATTCATCACTTCATTTCTGCTGGATTCACTCATGGACAGCAAATTCAGTATGCTTTTGGAACTTTGTGGAATTTCTTTTTTTAAGTATTTGGAAAAAATTTTGGGCCGTTTTTTTTTGGGTTTGAACCCATGGATGTGCTGGACCAAACTGTACTATAAAAATGGTATTTCAAAAACCAGTGAAAAGAAATATATCATAAACAGCGGGCCAGACAACTGATAATACTCATTCTACGCTATTCAAAGAAAACAGCACCCTATTGGTGCCTTGGTCATAACTCCGATCTTGAGACTAACACAAATTCAAGAACGACGTCAAATACTTGGTGGGAGGCAAACATGAAATACTAAACCATACTAGGCCAGGTGTCGCGTGCTCATGCCTGGAATCCAGCACTACGGGAGGCTGGGGCAGGAGAATCACGTGAGCCCAGGAGTTTGAGACCAGATTGGGCAACCATGGTGAGACCACATCTCTACAAAAAATGAAAAAACATTTACTAGCTGAGATAGATGTGTGTCTGTGGTCCAGCCACTCAGGAGGCTAAGATCGAGGACTGCTTGAGCCAAGAGGTGCAAGGCTGCAGTGAGATGTCATCACGCTGCTGCCACTTCGGTTGGGCAACGAGCGAGACCTAGTCTTAAAAAAAGAAAAAAGAAAGAAAGAAAATGTAACTGAAAAGGTATAAATTGACAGGTATGGTGGCTCACACTCCCAGTATTTCGGGAGGTTTGAGGCAGGTGGACTGCTTGAGCCCAGGAGTTTGAGACAGCCTGGGCACATGGTGAAACCCATCTCTACAAAAAACACAAAAAAGTTAGCTAGGCATGGTGGTGCACGACTCAGGACGCTGAGCGTGGGAGGTCACTTGAGCTGGCTAGGTTGTGAGGCTCAGTGAGCCGTCATCGTACCACTGCACTCCGGCTTAGGTGACAGAGTGAGATGCCTGTCTCAAAAGAAAACAAACAAAAAAAAAAAAAAAGAAAGAAGAAAGAAACAAGAAGGTATGGAAAAAAGTAAAAAAAAAAAAATAATATAATTATGTAAATAATTTATCTAAGGACAAAACCAGTAGCTAAAGAATTTAAAGAATTAAGAATAGTAATAAATAAATCTACTATAAACAAAGTAACAACATAAATTCCACTCAGAATATCCTGAAACCAGGGAGGATATATGTGTATATGTATGTGTATAAACATTATAATATAATATTTATATATAAATGATTATGAGGAACACTCTATTTCTGGAATACCACCAAAAACTGGTAACAGTTAATCTTGGGAGAAGGGCTGGGGAAGAGGTCTACTTTATAATGCTATATAATTTTTAAATTATGTTTATGTGAACCTTCTCAATTGAAAAAATTTAGTTCAAATTTTAAAAAATTATGCTGATAAAACAGACTAGACCAAAGAATGTAATTAATCCTGACTTGACACTATTGCCTGATCAAACCATATCTGGCACAAGAAGATTGGCAGTCATTTTTTTTCTAAGAAATTAAGTAATCAACTAACTTAAAACAAAATCAAGGGGGGAAGGAAAAAAAATACCTCAACTAAAAAAAGGGGGTGGTTCGTCCTATCTAGTTTCATAATATGGCCTTATTTTACTGTTATCATCAAATATTCCCATACAATAACATCTTCCTCACAAGAAACTCTTCTAATTATAAATCACACAAACATTATTTTCTCTCACTAAACTCTACCATTAAAGTTGTTTTCATTAAAATTTTCATTTACAAATTATTCTGTAGGCAGAAGAGAGACTTGAAATGTTCCCAACCACACAGAAATGATGCTCAGGTGATACTGTTCCCCAAATACCTGACTTGATCATTATACATTTTAATCATGTCAACAAAATACTCACATGTAACCGACACAAAATATGAAAATATATGTCAATTTAAAAATTACTTCATTCTGATGGTATAATATAAACCCCTGACCAAAAGGTACACAAAGCAAATAAGTATTTTTCCTTATCTCTGTATCCACCTGTCTAGTTCCTCTTCATAGAAAATAATCCCTCCTATCAGTATACTCAAGATATTTTATATGTGTTGTATATGTCTGTGTGTGACTGCGATACTAAAATTTTTAAAAACATATGCAAGGGAGCGAGACGGGTGGATCACGAGGTCAGGAGTCGAGACCATGCCTGGGCTAACACGGTGAAACCCGTTCTACTAAAAAATACAAAAACTAGCCAGCGAGTGGCGGGCGCCTGTAGTACCAGCTACTCGGGGGCTGAGGCGGAGAACTGGCATGAACCCGGAGGCGAGCTTGCAGTGAGCTGAGATCGGCCCTTGCCACTCCAGACTGGGCGACAGAGCGAGACTCCGTCTCATGAAAAAATAAAAAAAAAAAAACATATGCAAATAGTAGCTTTCTATACAGTGTTTAGCTCTTGTACTTTTTTTTTTCTTTTTCTTTTTTTGAGACAGAGTCTCACTCTGTCACCCAGGCTGGAGTGCAGTGGCACAATCTCAGCTCACTGCAACCTCTGCCTCCCGGGTTCAAGTGGTTCTCCTGTCTCAGCCTCCTGAGTAGCTGGGATTACAGGCGCCCACTACCACACCTGGCTAATTTTTTTTTGTATTTTTAGTAGAGATGGGGTTTTACCATGTTGGCCACGCTGGTCTCGAACTCCTGACCTCAAGTGATTCACCCGCCTCAGGTGCTGGGATTACAAGCATGAGCTACCGCGCCTGGCCAGCTATCATTGATAACAAGTCCAGTCACATCTAATCATTCTAAATTTTTGTAAAGGTATAAATATGATTATTGCCTAGGTACCTGATAAACTTATTTCACAAATATATGCACATAAATATTGTATCATATACCTCAGATAACTGATCTGAAAATTACTTTTTTAATTTAAAAAACAGATTATAACTTACCAAATCTGTTTCTTTTTTCCTTCTTTTCTTTCTTTCTGTTTTTGGCACCTGACAGGGGGACAGGAGAAATACAGAAATTGTGATAACAAAGACTAACATACTTTCTTACTTCATTGCAAATGTTGAGGTACTTGCTCAACAGGTAACACAATAGTTATTTCTTTATTCTCCAAGAGGTACTGTGCAGTGCTAATAAGCAAATGTGAGAAAAAATTTAAAATCTGATAAAACATAATTGCCAATAACAGCAACAGAACAGAAGGATACTTTAGAGATTATTCTTTTTTAAACCTCAGTTCTGCCCAGAAGCCACTACCATATTAATTTAAATGATTATTTTATTTTATAAATTATTTTATTATTTAATCATTAATTAATTGATCATTAATTGATTTTTTTTTTTGAGACAGAGTCTTGCTCTGTCGCCCAGGTTGGAGTGCAATGACACAGTCTAGGCTCTCTGCTTCCCAGATTCAGGTGATTCTCCTGCCTCAGCCTCCCAAGTACCTGGGATTACAGGCACACACCACCACACCTGGCTATTTTTGTATTTTTTTATAGAGACGGGGTTTCACCATGTTGGCCCGGCTGGTCTCAAACCCCTGACCTTGTGATCCACCTGCTCGGCCTCCCAAAGTGCTGGGATTACAAGCTTGAGCCACTCCGCCCAGCTGATTTTTTTCTCTTTTTTTTTTTTTTTTGAGACGGAGTCTTGCTCTGTTGCCCAGGCTGGAGGGCAGTGGTGCAATCTTGGCTCACCACAACCTCTGCCTCCCGGGTTCAAGCAATTCTCCTGCCTCAGTCTCCCGAGTAGCTGGGACTACAGGTGCGCACCACCACACCTGGCTAATTTTTGTATTCTTAGTAGAGATGGGGTTTCACTATGTTGGCCAGTCTGATCTCAAACTCCTGACCTTGTGATCCCCCCGCCTCAGCCTCCCAAAATGCTGGGATTACAGGCGTGAGCCACTGTGCTCAGCCGATTGTTTTAAAGATTTTACTTCCCATATTTTAGCTCTAGAAAACTACCATCGAGCTAAATATGCATACAAAAAGGTAACATTTGGGACATGGAAAAACTCTTTTACATATGACATTTCCTGATAACCAAAGTACAGAACAATCTTTTTTTTTTTTTCTGAGACAGTCTTGCCTTGTCACCGACACCATCGTGGCTCACTGCAACCTCCACCTCCTGGGTTCAAGCAATTCTTCTGCCTCAGCCTCCTGAGTAGCCGGAACCACAGGTGCCTGCCACCACGCATGGCTAATTTTTGTAGTTTTCAGTAGAGACGGGGTTTTACCATGTTGGCCAGGCTGATCTTGAACTCCCAACCTCGTGATCCACCCGTCTAGGCCTCCCAAAGTGCTGGGATTACAGGCGTGAGCCACTGCGCCCGGCCAGTACAGAACAATCTAAACCCAACCTTTTAACTTAAAAACAAAGGCAGTACAAGCCTACTAAGAATCTTCTTCAGCATAAAATAAATACCTTAACCTAAATCTGGAACTGAAGAACTTTCCAGAACTTTTTTATATCCGACAACTTCCAAAATGGGATTGAAGAGGTTTTGGAAATCTAAATACATATAAGGTAGAATAACTAAAAATAAAATGGAACATAATACAAAATATTGATGGTATTCTTGATGTGAATAGGTATCTAATTATTTCATCTGGGGTACTGAAAAGAAATACATTGATAACTTTGTGTAAGCCTGATGTCTCTTCTGTAATATGGATTTTATAAAAATTAAGGCTGAAGCAAGAAATAAAATATACAACACCGAGTACAATTCTCAGGCTATAACGGGCACTCAAAATAAAAAGGTTATTATTATTATTATTATTATTTTTTGAGACAGAGTCTCGTTGTGTCGCCCAGGCTGGAGTGCAGTGGCGCAATCTCGGCTCACTGCAAGCTCCGCCTCCCGGGTTCCCGCCATTCTCCCGCCTCAGCCTCCGAGTAGCTGGGACTACAGGCGCCCGCCACCTCGCCCGGCTAGTTTTTTGTATTTTAGTAGAGACGGGGTTTCACCGTGTTAGCCAGGAGGGTCTCGATCTCCTGACCTCGTGATCCACCCGCCTCGGCCTCCCAAAGTCCTGGGATTACAGGCTTGAGCCACCGCACCCAGCCAAGGTTATTATTATTATATAGACTTCCCAAAACACATATTTTCCTAAAACCTAATTCAAGAATAAATATAATTTGTAGGTTTTTATAAAGAGGCCACTGGGTAATATAATGAATCACATCTTTAACTATAATTTTTCAAAAGCAAATTCAGATACTGATCTCTCTTTTTTTTTTTTTTTTTTTTTTTGAGACAGAGTCTCGCTCTGCCACCCAGGGTGGAGTGCAGTGGCGTAACCTTGGCTAACTACAACCTCTGCCTCCTGGGTTCAAGTGATTCTCCTGCTTCAGCCTCCTGAGTAGCTGAAATTACAGGCGCCTGCCATCATGCCCAGCTAATTTTTGTGGATTTACTAGAGACGGGTTTTTGCCATGTTGGCCAGGCTGGTCTCGAACTCCTCACTTCAAGTTATCTGCCCACCTAGGGCTCCCGAAGTGCTAGGATTACAGGCATGAGCCAGCGCCCCACCCCGATCCTTATTAAAGCTAAGAGTATAATCTTGAGGGCAGAACACTATGTTTTAACTCAGTGAACAATGTATTGATTGCAGATGGTTTAGAAAATATGGTCTGATAAATTGTAAGACAGAATTAAGTTTGGAGGATCTAAAGTGGCGCTAAGTTGACATGTTCCCTGTAATGTTTTCCACAAATATAAGATGTCCCAAATGCTCTTAAAAAGAATTCATAATTAAATCCTTTTAGTGATCAAAATATATCACATTTACCTTTGTAGCTGTGCAATCTGAAGTCTTGAATTCATTCATATATTCATCTAAAAACACTTTAAAAGTGTTGACCCAAACTCTCACTGGAGATTCACCCAGTGAATCACGCTGCTCAAGCCTCATTGTCTTTTCCAGAATCTGTTCAAACAGTGCATAGAGGTCTTTATACCGTATGCTTTTCCCATCATCCATCTATAAGCAATAAGAAAAGAAACGTATGGTTTTATAAAGAAACTCTTTAAATATAGAGGAACGGTTACACTTGTAATGGGGTAGTATTTAGAATAAAGATGAGGATCCTGATACAATTTCTAATGAGCATGCCCATGAGATCATGTGGCATTTGTAAACTCCCATTCTAGTATGGGATGAATGCAGAATAAAACATGTTAAATTTTAGTAAAAAACCGAACTGTAATAATTTGAGGAAGTCTCGAGAATTTCTCTTCTAAATGTGACTTTTTAATTTTATGTAGCCATAAAGGTTATTTGCATCCCTCTTAATTACTTACCTCCCCAGAAATGAACCTTGTTTAGATGGTTCTACTCTAAAATTGAAAGAATGGATACTTGAACTGTTGCCTAAGGATATATTAAGTAACCAATTTATTTTTCCAAAGAAGAGTGACATGACCAGAGTAACATCATATTATTTGCAAGAACTGAAATAGAATTTCTTTTATTTAAATAAGATCTGGAATTTTTTTTTTTTTTTTTTTTTTTTGAGACAGAGTCTTGCTCTGTTACCCAGGTTGGAGTCCAGTGGCATGATCTTGGCTCACTGCAACCTCCACCTCAAGCCATTGAATGGATTCAATCCATTCTCCTGCCTCAGCCTCCCCAGTAGCTGGGATTACAGGTGTATACCACCATACTCAGCTAATTTTTGTATTTTCAGTAGAGATGGGGTTTCATCATGTTGCCCAGGCTGGTCTCGAACTCCTGACCTCATGATCCACCTGCCTCAGCCACCCAAAGTGCTGGGATTATAGGCTTGAGCCACTGCGCCCAGCCAAGTAGAGTATAAATTTAGAAGTTTTCCTGATTTTTCTCTTCACAGTGAATTAATATATTGAACAATGAAAAGCCAATAAAATATGAATTATTTTACAGAATATGATAATTCATAAACACGAATGCTTCTATAGACCAAAGCATTAATTGCACACACCAAAAATAAATGTTCTAAAACATGGCCAATATCATGTGAAAGTATAAGGTAAATCTCAAAGTGATATAAACTAAAAAGTAGAAATCAGTGACCATAAACTAACTGCCCTAATTCCATTAAAAGAAAACATATAATGCATTCCTCACACAGGAAAATTAGACATTATAGCCTAGCAATACAGCTAAAAGGATTATGAAAAGTCAGAGGGAAAAACAGAATCATACCCAGGACATCTGAAGTCAGTATCTTAAAAGACGAAAAAAAAAAACAGCTGTTTAAGGTGGGAAAAGCTACTCGAGGAAATTCAAGTAAGCTTTTAATCTGAAACCATTCAGTACGTTTTCCTTGTCTATCCCTAAAACAAAACAAGGAACTGGAGAAATCTCTTGTGAATCAGGGCTTTTGTATTATCTTCTACAGCACTGTCAAATTTTTCATATGCTAAACTACTAAATATCTCCTAACATAGTCCAACTCACCGCCAATGCAGATGAATAAAAGCTGAAGATATTCTGCCGAAATTCCTTCAGGGCTTTTTTAAATACAACATCCACTAGTGTATCCTTCTTGCTGTCTTCATTATCTAGGTCATTCATCTGGGAACCACAAAACTAGTTTTGGTACACAATCAACTAATTGAAAAGAAGTAAATACAACAGTAGCCATGTATTGTCTCTTCCACAATGACTGTCCTCAAAGTGCAAGTCACAGGCTATTATAGGACTCAGGTAAAAGCATGACTAGATAGTCAAACTATAATTACTAATCCATGATTTCTAAGGTCCCTTCTAACATTGTATGATTCTATAGTTCTGTTACAAGAAAACTCCTGCATGCAACAAGTTGCACCTTCCCATATGAAATGGGACAATTTTAGTAAAATTAAAGTCACTACTAAAGCCTACAACCTTAAATCCTGTCTACCCAGTCTGACTAATGCATATCCTATTATTTGCACCTTTCTGGTAAAGAACAGATCATCTAAAGCATGGAAGCCTATGTAATTTTGATATCTAGAAGATATATCCTGATATACACAAGTATTCCATAGACAGACTTGCTAAGGGGCCTAACTTGGCAAATAAAGTGTACCTTTTTCAGAAGAAATTCATCCATGCTTTTTAAATCACTGACACTTGTTATGATCTGGACAGAGTCATTTTGCCAATGCATAGAATCCAAAGCCACGTTGCTAATCTTCACACTTCGCTTGCGCTTAGCCTTTGGAGAAGGTTCTTTATTCTCTTTGAACTCCTTCCGGCAACTGCCAGGGAGTTCTGGGCTCAAAGGAGGTGTTGGGTGATACTGAGCTAATTCTACAATTCAAGATAGAAGACCCGAAAGGACACATTTAGTAAATATATTGATAATCTTCACATCCTTCTTTTTAAGGTTCCTTTAGTAAGTCACTGAAGGAAACATGCAAATATATGAAAAGCAAAGTGACATTAATGTTTGAAGTCAGGCAGCTAAGCAATAAATCCAGACGGCACATTTGTACAGAAAATGTATTTAAGAATTACCACTTTTCGAAGGGAAACGATATACTATCTCCCAAGAAGCTGAGGTCTGATATTAAAAACCTGGATAGAAATGCTTTGCAGGACACCAAGTTAGATCCCAAAGACCTCAGTCCCAAAGAAAAGAAGAGAATATATAACCATACTAGCATATTAAATACTCACTGTTAACAAAGTCATGGCTTTGCTACACGTTTGAAACAACATGTGTAGCTATATACAAATCCAACAAACTAGTGGAGTTTGATAATTCTTATTATTTCTTTACTACAGTCTAAAGTCCTGAATACTTCTGTGATAACATTTGGTGATTGCTGGCAACCTGTTAGGGAGCCAAGTAACTCAACTGGCTTACTTCTGCTTGGGTCTCTTCAGCATTTAAGATTTTCTTAAACATCCCTCACATAACTGTCAATTTATTTTCTCTACAATTTTTCTCTGCAAATGTTTACAACAGAGAAATTAGATTCCATGTAGCCCATTACAATTTAGAACTAGACCAGATTTGCCAAAGTCCTGTCTGGAGCTTGATGAGAATGTTGGCCTCCTCTCATTTCACATGCTTGTCTTCCCAACGTGTATGCTCTTTACCTTCTGTCCAATGGTATATCCTGATTCTATCTAAACTAACTTTTGACAATAAAGGAAAAAAGTAGCCTCCTACATGCTAAATACCACCTCAGGCAGGAATTGAGACAAACCCAATCTCAACTACGACATGAGAGTAAAGAATAAAAAGATATAGGCTACAACTATATTCAAACATATATCAACTGATTTTAATTCTGTTATACAGCTTAGATATATTAAGTATCTATTTTATTTAGCAAAGTCAGTATCTTTCTTAAACATTTATTAAAGAAATTATCCATAATCCCATATTAGCATTAAAAACAAGGGCTACCTTAATACATTTTTTCCAAATACAAATAAAAAGCTATAATCCTAACTTTTATACATGTGTCATTATGAAGCAAACACACAACAAAGTTTGCTTATAATATGAATTTTCAATTAGAGTTTATACTTCTTTCTCGAGAATGAGCAGCAAAGAATACATAATTGTGGGAAATAAAAAACTTCGAATGATGACTGTCAACCAGATAAAAGAAACTGATCACCTTAGTCACTCAATAGCAGGGAATTCCCAGTTTCCCAAACCTGTAGTATTCATTTAACTTGTTATTGGTTTTATCCACATCCATTTGTCAACTGGTAGAAGCAAAGCCGTAAGATACAAAAACAGGGGTCTAACTACCTTTCCACCATTTTTTCCTCTGTCATAGAGAGCTCAAGCCCATCCATCCCTCTGGGAAGCTTGATGATCTTTCCTCCTTGTTTCTCTATTTCATCCTAGATATGGGAAGATTTTGGTTTCTTATTTTAACTGGGTCTGTTCTATCCTGTCTTAAACTTTCTTCTGAGGACCTCTTTCTATTTTAGTCAATGCTGGTATTTCACCCACACTACCATATACCCACCTTGGATGTATATCCCTGTTGAAGATAGCTGGTATCTTCACGTAGTAGCTAACAACTCTCAGGCATACCTGAGAAAAGGGCTTGAGAAGAAGGGGTAATCTTCTAACATTAGGATAACATGGAGAATACGTAATTTTCCCATTTAGAGAGGTCAGTTTTCTGAAAGATGAACTAACTGTTGAGTACTTCTCAAATGTGTTATGCTGGATGCCCAGAAAGTTAAAATAAGAGCTATGGGACTGGGCATGGTGGCTGATGGCTATAATCCCAGCACTCTGAGAGGCTGAGGTGGGAGGACAGATTGAGCCCAGAAGTTAGAGATTACAGTGAGCTATGATCACACCACTCCAGCCTAAGCAACACAGTGAGACCTTGTCTCTAAAATTGAAAAATAAGAGCTATTATAAAGTGCCAGGCATCTGCTAGATACTGAAATATAGCAAGTACTTAATATACAACATAGTGGTTAAGACTGTGGACTCTGGAGCAGGACTGCCTGGATTCAACTCTTAGCTCTTCCAGTTACCATATGTACATACATAAATAACTTTTCTTTTTTATTTATTTATTTGAGACAGGGTCTCACTCTGTCTCCCAGGCTGAAGTGCAGTGGTATGGTCACAGCTCACTGTAGCCTCAACTTCCCAGACTCAAGTGATCCTCCTACCTCAGCCTCCCAAGTAGCTGGGACTACAGGCACATGCCTCCATGCCTGGCTAAATTTTATATTTTTTGTAGAGATGGGATTTCACTATGTGCCCAGGCTGGTGTTGAATTCCTGGACTCATGTGATCTGCCCACCACAGTCTCCCAAAGTGCTGGGATTACAGGTGTGAACCATCATGCCTAGCCTAATAAAAAAAATTCTCTTGTGCCTGAGTTTTCTCATCCATAAATTGGGAATAATAAGCATACCAACTCTCAAAAAACTGTTGTGAGGAGCAACTGACTTAATAACCATAACATGCTTACCACAGTGCCTTGCATGCAGTAAGCACTCAAATATTAGCTGCTATTAGCTATAACCAGTAATACATAGGTTAAATGAATGAATAATGGCTACATTTTTACAGTTTAGAAAACTAAGACTAACCTATGATACATAGTCATTTTTGAGGTGGTTGCTGCTTCATTGTTTTGTGACACATTTTTTGGGAACTTCTATTGCAGGAAAAATGTAATTTTATTTTTTAGTTAAGGAAGGATTTAACAATGCTGGTCCTATCTCATTAGAACATCCAGCCAACAGAATTGACATTATGAATACTACAGGAATAGCAAACTTTTGGAAAGAGTGAACAGAAATTATGAACATAAGCTCCACTCTTTCGTCACTTTTACCATCTGGAAACTGATGAGCTGGAATCACATCTGCGCCTGTGAAGAGTGGCGAAACCTCTGACTGGGTAGTAGGTTTCACTCTGGTCGTCTTCTTCTCCCCTTGTTTCCCTTTGGCCCAGAATCTCATCTTAGCTCTCTGAGGTCTGTTTAAAGAAATAAAGGTAAAAATGGAAATTAGAGTATCTCAGTGATAATATTTGTATATATCACTTTAAGCTTTACAAATCTTCTATGTATATTAGTTCATTTAAGCTTCACATTTAAATTAAGTATATTTATCTTTTTTTTTTTTTTTTTTT
>NW_016812251.1:620633-690203 GCF_001698545.2 Rhinopithecus bieti | reverse complement strand
GCTAGTTTTTTGTATTTTTTTTAGTAGAGACGGGGTTTCACCGTGTTAGCCAGGATGGTCTCGATCTCCTGACCTCGTGATCCATCCGTCTCAGCCTCCCAAAGTGCTGGGATTACAGGCTTGAGCCACCGCGCCCGGCCAAGTATATTTATCTTTACTTTTGCATTTAAACTTCACCTGGAAGGTTGAAAATTATTTAACTTCTCTGGGTTTTGCTATTTCTATATTCAAGATGTTTCCTCATCTGAATATAGAAATAACAAAACCCAGAGAAGTTAAATAATTTTTCTAAAATAAAACAGCCACAAAGCAGTGGAGCTAGAATTCTAACTCAAGTTTTCTAATTCCCAAACTGGTTTCTTTTCATTCTTGTCCCCCATCCAGCTTGGATTTAGTATATACACAATTTAACAACAAAGAAAATACTTTTTAAAGAAATCACTAATAATCCTACCACTCTAAAAAACATTAGTTTACCTTTGTCATTTCCTTCCAGTCTTCATCCATAAGTATGGCAAGTTTTATATCACTGCTATCATGATGCACACAGAATTTTAAATCTTTCCACTCACCAGTACAAAATAAAAGCTTTAATGTCACTATTTTACATTCATGAGTTATTAGTATTATTAATAACAGTCACTTATTTGAACTTGTATCATGCTCTAGGCACAGTGCTTACAAAATTTAATTATAATATCAATTTTTCTTTTTTCTTTTTTCTTAAAGACCAGGTGATAGTAACAACTTTGCTTTTAACAAACTATTATAAATATGATACAGGTGAAAAACTGGAGACTTAAATATTAGGTAACTTTCCGAAAGTTTCACAGTGAGTGAAAAATTCAGAACCACATCTATTATATTGTATTGCCTCTTCTTAGTGCTTATATACGCTTTCATACTATACATCAAAGAAGTACCTTGCGATAACAATGGCATGTAGTTACTGACCGTATATTATGTATTCTAACCTCACAGTTGGAGGTTTATTTGTATATTAATTTATCTGTTCATTTGTCTGTTCATTCAATTAAAAATTTTTGAGTATGTACTAGGTGACAAGCACTATGCCTTACATATGATATTTCTAATTTTCACAACTACTGTGATAAACAGGTATTATCCTTACTTTACACATGAGCAAACTAAGACTTAGAGGCCTGATGGAGATGGAAGTTAAAATCAAGTCTATCTGGTTTTGAAGCCCATGCTCTCTCTTTCTTCCTTCTTCTTTTCCTTTTTTATAAAATTTTTTTTAAAAGCTTATTACTAAACTCATACATTTATACATTAAAAAGAGAAACTGTTCTACATGACTTACTAAAAACAACAGTATCTCTCCGCCATGCTCACCCCATTTTCTACTCCCTAGAGGCAACACTTTTGAATTGCTTTAACTAATTCTTCTGATATTTAATGTGCTTCTGTAACTATCATACTCATGGCCACAGATAATGATTAGGCATGTTTCACCATTCCAGTCCTAACCCCACCACAAACATGTGCTCCCGAAAGAATTATACTGTAATTTTAGTTAGATCAATATTCAGTATTTACTTTTAATAATATTCAGATTTTTATTATGTAAATAATATTCACAGTTGAGGGATGTAATTCCCTAAATAATCTACTTTATTCTAGAGGATTTTTAAAATTTGCTCATGAAAACTGTTTGATTTTTCATTTGCTCATTTTCTATATACAATTCACCTCCATGTGTTTCCCCATTTGTATCAACTCTCAATACATTCAAATATATTAGGTACTTTCTCAGTTTCATCTTATTGAAAAAAATCTCTCCCAGAGCCTTCTAACTTGCTCCAATTTGGAGTGGTTTCCCTCACTGCTTGCTGTGCAGTTGTTATTTGAAAAGCTACTTTCATCATTGTAACAATGATTCCTTTTGTCTCTTTTGTTTCATAACATGTCTTCCGGTATGGGTCTGTTTTCATCCATTATGTTGGGCACTCAGTGGCATCTTCGAATCTGGAAAATCATGTCCTTCAGTTCCGTAAAATTTGGCTGAATTATTTTATTAATAATTTATCCTCCATTTTCTTGGTTCTATCTTTCCAAAGTTCCTACCACTGGGTCACTGGATCTCCTGAATGGAGCTTCTAATATTCCCATCTCTTCCATTTCTTCATTTTTCGCTCAACGTTCTGAGATATGTCCTCAACTTTCCTTCTGATTCTTGAGTTGCTCCTTTACGTTATCATATTTTTAATTTTCAAAAGCTCTTTTTATTATGAATGTTTCTCTTTCATACACCATTTGGTTTCATGAATACAATTGTATTTGTTATGCAGAAGGTCTGTTGATAGTTATAGTTATAGTTGTCTATCTTGAAGTGTTCTATTCCCTGCATAGTTGATTTCTTCCAAGTTGTATTTTATCTGTTAGTTTTGGTTTCAATATAAGGTATTTCCTCAAATGTATGGTGATCAGTGGTATGTGATTATTATTTAAAGTAGGGATTAAAAAAAAAAAAAAAGGCTGCTTGGAAGCTCTAATGTGCCTTGGTGGGGCTGCTAAAGTATGGTCTGCCTTATAGGGTTATCTGGTTGGCTGACTTTGCAGGGAGAGCTCCTGATAGTAAACTCTTTGATCCATTTGCTCAGAGGGTATGGGAAATGAAGAAGGCTGGGAAATCTTAACATTCTGTATGTAAACAGTCATTAAATCCCTATGTTCCAAATATGTGTCCCAGCCCTCAATTGTACCTAGTAAACTCCAGATCCAGAGATACTCTGTTTTATACTTTCCAGATAATACATTTCTTGTTCTGCTATAATTAGGTAAGGTCAACCAGTTAGATGTATCTTTCTCAGCTTTACTTAGCTGGATTAGGATTTGGCTTTCTTGTATGTATTAACATATTTAAAATTTAAAGTCCATTTACTTTTTGGATTCCATAGTTTTATTGCAGTTGTTTTCACTTCTGAGTTTTTTTGAAGGGGAGAATAGTCCTTTGTAGATTTTGTCACTTTAGCAATTGTGGGGGAGGATGTGGAAATTAAATATACATAATCTATTATTTCCAGATGTATGTTCTTCTACTGTGTTATATCTTATTTCTCAATATTTGATTTCTAGTATTATCTGCTCTGGATTTGGGTTACCTTAAATTATACCTCTACAGTCAGTGAAAAAGTGGTCTTTAATATGGTTATGAACCAGAAAAATTTCAACATAATCTTTTAAGTTTTCAGTGAGGCCCAAATGCTTATACAACATAATGAGGGACAAAGATATTTATTTGAAAATAAAATTCCATAAGCTCTCTCTCTTTTTTTTTTTTTTTTTTTTTGAGACGGAGTCTTGCTCTGCCACCCAGGCTGGAGTGCTGTGGCCGGATCTCAGCTCACTGCAAGCTCCGCCTCCCGGGTTTACGCCATTCTCCTGCCTCAGCCTCCCGAGTAGCTGGGACTACAGGCGCCCGCCTCGTCGCCCGGCTAGTTTTTTGTATTTTTAAGTAGAGACAGGGTTTCACCGTATTAGCCAGGATGGTCTCGATCTCCTGACCTCGTGATCCGCCCGTCTCGGCCTCCCAAAGTGCTGGGATTACAGGCTTGAGCCACCGTGCCCGGCCTCCATAAGCTCTCTTAAAGAGAAAAGGATTATCTCCTGAAAGTCCTTTTCAGTTCCATTTCTAAAATACTTACCTCAGAACAGAATCCAAGTCCAAAGCTCGCACCTATTTAGTCTCATCTAAATAACACTAAATCTTATTCAGTCTCAGCCTCTTTTACAACAAAATACCATAAGTCATATAACGATTTGGAGACTTTCCCCAAATCATACTGCTAAGTATAGAGGGAGATAAAGCTCATTATATTGAAAGGAACCAGTATGTGCCACCCCAAAGTATTCCTCTGTGAGACAAATATTTTTAAGCTAAAGGCAATTAAGAAGTAGATGCAGAAAAGCTCTCTATCCTCCTGTTCCCCTAAAAGCAGGATATAAATTTGTAAAGGTGTTCTTTCTTCCCTCTCTACCAACAAGGACAGAAGTTAATCACTGGAGACAGTGTAGACCTTTATCACCTAGAAATGACATCAGAGGAATCTACCAACTTTACTCCATTAGTTTCCCCATAAATTTACCTTCCCACACTTTTGTCACCTTTGGAAGCCTGAAACTGCTTATCTTTGTCTTGTCACTTCTCTAAAATTTGCTGTTCATTGTTGAAGACAATATATAAGTCAGATTCCTAAACCACTGTTTTGAGTTACTTTTCCTCTGTATGATGTGCATGTGTACTATGCGCACTAACTTGCATATTTTTCTCTTGTTAATCTGTCTTTTGACACAGGATTCTGTCCCAACCATGAACTTACGAGGGTTGAGGGAAATTTTTCTTTTCTTCTCTTCAATACATATCTGAACTACTATGCGCCTATAAATAGTAGGTACTTACCATTTCTTGAAAAATTGGTAAATAAGCTTAATTTCAAAAGTGGCCTATCAATTCCGGTTTTTTAAAAAAGCTCAGTACACTTAACTATAGTCAATTATCAAATAAAATTATATTACCCCTATTAATTCTATGTATACTTTATACCTTATATCTGAATCTGAAGCCTTCTGTCTCACTGCCAACTTGGTAATCTCTCCTTGAGACATAGTCTTATGAAGCTTTGCTTGTTCATCAACTGATGAAAATCGCTGTGATGTCTGTAATAATTACATATGTGAAAGATTTAATGCCAAGTAAATATATGATAGCACTGTAATTAAAATTCAGGTTACAGAATTACTTGAGCTATTTAAAACACACAAAACATTCATATTATTCAGAGATTCATCGAAATAATAGAGCCTACTGAAAACTCTATATAAAGTAATCTGAAATAAAGAGGATTTGGTCAATGAAATAAACAGGATCTAGTTCATATTTTCTGACAATTTAAAAAGGAATCTCAAGTGGAAAGGCAAGAAAGTGAAAACCATTTAAAGATATAGACAAAAGATGCAGGATCTAATAAATCTAGACCGCTAACTATTGTTTTTCAAATCTCCTATTATTTATCCCAAAAGGTGGCTATTACTTTTATGACTTAACTTGCTATTATAAATTCTTCATGTATCTAATCAATAATTTAAAAGAGATGGAATATACAATGATTTTTAAAGAGCCAAAAGACAAAAGAATAAAGGCTCATTACTATCATTAATGGTCTAAATTATAAACAACTTATAAGGCTATCAAACTGTGACCTGATTTTTAATTGGCAGTTCTTGTTCCATTTGTTTAAAATGTGTCCCTCTAAAGACAATCCTGTCCCTGAGAAGAGAATTTCTTGTTATCTATTCAAGTCATTTCCTAATATTTCATTTTTCTGTAGTTATAATATTCTTTCTTTAGTCTTTTGGACTGCGTGACTATGGCCTTATTAACAGAAAGAGGAAATACCCTAAGTTGGCAAAGATGAAGTAATAGGGATCTGGTCTACACTCTTACATGAAATCAACAAAAAACCCAGACAAAATAATATGAAACCGCAATGTTTAAAACAATGGACAGATATCTCTGAGAGATGGGGAAAAAAGGAAGTATTTCCTACACTTGTCCCATCTTACTGCCTTGAGAGTTTCTAGGCTGTGATGCAGAGAGAAGGAAACCAGGTGAAACTTGACAGACTCTGAGTGGAACACATGAAGCTGAAAGTCCAAAGTGAACATGATGACTAGAGACCAAAAGACAGAGTACTGGAGAGGAGTGAGAAGCACAAAGACAGAACTCTAGAGATCTACAGAAGGCCCACATTGAATATTCAGCTTGAGTACTAATCAACACTTTGTATGAGAAAACAACCCAAGACCAGGAAAAAGATCACTTCAAAGGATTAAAGGTAATTGAGCCCATCACTCACAAAAGGTCAGTAACAGTGTCTATGCCCAAGAGCCAGAGGATATAACTTTATGATTCCCAGGGCACTGGGCAAAGTGTACAGAGGATCTCACCTCAATAGTCAAGAATAATTAGCCTTAGACTGAGTACTGTTTGAGTCTAACAAAATTTTTTTTTTTTTTTTTTTTTTTTAAGAGACAGGGTCTTGCTCTGTTGCCCAGGCTGGAGTGCAGTGATACAATCACAGCTCACTGCATCCTTGCACTCCTGGGCTCCAGTTATCCTCCTGCCTCGGCCTTCTGAGTAGCTAGGACTACAGGCACATGCCTCTGTGCCCAGCTCTTACTTTCCAGACCTCTATGCAAATAAATTGAAAAGTTAGATGAAATTGATAATTTTATAAGAAAAAAGTGTTTACCAAAATTGACCTTGTCAGATAAAAGGTTTAAAAAAGACAAATTTCCCTAGAAGAAAAAAAGAAAACTTACCAAGGAACTACACCACAAAAAAGTACCACTCCCAGGTGGTTTCATAAAAAAATTCTGCCAAATCTTCAAAGAACAGATACTTCAATGCTATAAACTGGTCCTGACTTTTTTTAGAGGAATAAAATACACATATGAATAGTAAGTGTATAGTCAACAGTGTGGCTGCTGTTTTAAGGCTGACAATCCAAAACTCTTACGTAATAAACTTTGCTCAGTAACAACCAGTTTTCTACTATGCAAGACCGACCTCAGAATCACCTAGCCCAGGTCCTAAAACTTTATGAATATCCTCTCCTGACTTCTCCCTTGTGAGAAATTACCAAGACACAGTCAAAGTGGGTTTTCTCTTACTGTAATAAGCTAATAAACAGCTTTGTTTGATCAACAGGTTTTTCTGGCAGTCCATGGAATAGACATCAGAGAGAAAGAAAATTCAACACAGATAAGGATTAGAGAGTATCTCAGAGAACAGCAGAAACAGGAATATAAGAAGTGACAGCAGTTTGGGGGGAATAATGAGAAACTTAATTTTACTATGCTGGAAGTAATGAAGATTGAAATTCTGGAGAGCTATTCAGGAGTCATATCCATAGAGATGATTGCTTTAAATTTGGGGGATGATAAAAGAAAACTGTACAGAGAAAAGTATGTTTCTAATACTAATCCTATAAATAAGGAATAGAAATGATTTTACTAACCCGCTTACCATCCAGAAAACGGAGACACTAAAAAAATACATAAAAGCTACTTAAAAAAAAAATGTTTAGCAGAACATGCCATTCTTCTTGAATAAATGCCAACATGGTGTGTATAAAAATGGAGTGAGAGCAGCATACAGAAACTAAACAGTTATTCAAATGGCAGAGTTTGAAGTAAGAGGTTAAAAAACACCAAAGTCACTAAGGAGGGAAACTACTACACTTGTTTCCCCTCCTAGAGCAGGTAACAACCGATTAATAATTTAGAAACTCAACAGGTAATGCTTATGAAATCTCCTTCATTTGTGAAAGTCTTTATCCCATTAGATTGAGTTACTTCACAATTAGAAAGGTCATACAGCAATTTCTTCCAAGATTTAATGACACACTTCAGAGTAATAAAATCAGTTTGTTCAGGAAAAAAAAAAAAATCCAGTTTTTAAAACTCCATGGACCTAGAAAATCAAATCCATTTAAAATCCAGAAAATATCTGGATTGTGAGATAGCAGTAGATTTTATTTAGACACAATACATCTTCATCTTCACAGTATCAGATAATGTTAGAACATGGAATATTCTCAAGATAAATAAAAAGAGAAACACATTTAAAAATTGTTCCTACCCACCCCATCCCCAACCCCAGTAAGTATCTATCCACATATTCTACAAAGCAAAGCTTCTTCATGCAGTGTCCACAAGAAACAAGCACCACCACCTGTTCCTAAAATAGCTCGTGATGAAAGAGAAGGAAAGGAGAAAGCTGGAGACATGACTAACACACTGTGCAGGGAAGTGCTCTACAACTACTGGCATGCAGTGACCGTCAAGCAGGTGAACAGAGGCTAGAACACTGAAAGGAGCTGAATGCTCCAAGCAGAAAGCCCAACTTCCTGGTTCATCTCAGTAAAAGTTCCCAGTGTAAAAAAAGTCTATCACCAAAAGGACTAAGGGTTGTTACAAAGGAAACTCTCAGGAACAAAACAGCAGTCATAAATGCCAAAGTTTTTCTACAAACAATAAATCTATGTATACTAGACAAAGCAGGACTTCTCATTAAAATTAGTTTATTCCATTACATAATTTCGTATTTAACTGTTAATCAGATAACACAGTATATTTCCTTATTTATAACTCAAATACAGGGCACCTCCAAAATGCTGTTATTTTATTCTACACTGAAGATTTTGGCTCTAATTATATATATTAACAGATACACAGAATGTTTCCAATTTCTATAATCCTACAGTTCGGCTCAGGTTAATGACTCATTTATCTAATCAGGGGACTTGTCCTGCATTCTTCTCTTTTTGTTGTTTTGCCTTCATAAAACATCAGTTTTGTCACTTAAAAACTGGGTATACCTCCAACAAAAGAAAAAGACAACGAGGTCATTCTGTACAATAGGAGAAATTTCAATTAACTAGATCTTTGACAATTCAAACAGCTTAAAATAGTTCAAAGATAGAACATTTAATGAGTCAAATAAAGATCATTCTAAAATTTTTCTCCAATAATTGACAGACACTAAAGAACATTAGAGAGCACAGTTACAGATATGCATGGAAATAAAATGTTATTTCACTCCACTTCATCAGTGATGTTTTGGTTCATATTAGACATATGGTCCATACATTATATATTTCTAGGACAATTCCAAAATGAAACTATTTGCCTTAATATACCCATCAATACACTAATACTTGTCAAACCACATATACACCTGATTTGGGCTGAGAAGATGATATAGTTATATTCTTAGCTTAAAATAGTGCAGCTTTATTCAAACGCAACACCAATGTTATATTGTGTGATTAATGCAAATTCACATTACATATAGCCTTCTATTTGGCTGGGTTGGTCCAGGAAGACACTTTTTGCTCACTATATGTTTAAAAATTCATGTTTATTTCTTATCAGTGAAAAGTGAGGTGGAGGAAGCAAGTTTACAGGCAAAAAATGTAAAAGTGCATTGTAGCTAAAAGCTACTGGATTATTTTAGAGCAAGGATCAGTAAACTAAACCAAGGATCAGTAAACTATGGACAACAGGTCAAATACAATCTACTGTCTGTTTTTGCAGTTTTATTACAAGACAGTCATGCCTATTTGTTTACTTAGTGTCTACAGCTGCTTTCACACTACAGTGGCTGAGTTAAGTTGTTAAGTTAGGTAGTTGCAATAGAGACTATATGCCCCACAAAGTCTAAAATATTTATTATCTGACCTTTTACAGAAAAAATGTAAGGACCACTGCTCTAGACCTTTTAAGATACAACATGGAAAATTTCTACATTAGTGCTAAGACAAAGAATCTTAATTTTGCCTAATTTATACCTTTTTAAAGTGCCATTTATTTGAGTTCTATTAAATTAAGGTTTAGCTTAGTTGCCGTGTTCACTGAGGTTTCCCATGCACAAACCATTACATGGGAAGAAGCTGTGAAGGTTAGCTTTAGATTAGCAAAGACTATCTCCATCAGATTTGCTTGCTATTTTTCTTATATTGCTGTAAAATTACCATTTCGGAGTCACTGTGAGAGGCCTGATCCAGGCTGGGTGTAGGCCCTAGCTCACAGTGAGAAGCTTGGTCAAGGGAGAGAAGGGGCTCAATAATGTCATCGTAATCATCTTCCTCTGTATCCCCCTCCCCATCGGCAAAAGTACCTCTAGTCAAGAAATCGGAGCGCGTCCGCGCCATTCGAGCTTTCTTTTTATGGGCCGGTCTGGCAACCTGCTTGACCAAATGATAAAACAAATAACACAACAATGTTTGGGTTTTTTTTTCTTTCTGAGATGATGCCAATGAAAGACATCAGAGGGCTCATGAATTTCTTGAAATATCCCTCCACCCCACCATGCCCTTTCCACTAGAAGTGACAGGGATGACCAAAAGGAATTTGATACATTTCTCTGGACGAAGGACTAGAATGAAAGCTAAATCTACACTGTTCTACATAGCCAAAGAAGTCATCTTTCACTGCCATAATAAGTCAACAAAGTCACTTGCACAAATTGCCTTCTTTTTCTTAGCAACTGGATTCTTACGCACCATTCCCTGCCTGGAGTACACCTCCATAATTATAACAATCTCAGCCCATGGCTTCTTTCTCTAAAAACACTTGGGAGTAAATGGGTAGATGAGGTGCTCTACCTACAAGAATAACAATTTCCAAAATAATGTACATCTCTTTTGCATAGCAGATAGATAAACAAGACCCAATACTTACCTCTCTTTGGCCTGGCCCAGCTAACTTCACAGGTTTCCATGCTGGTTCATCTTCTTTACGGAGTTGAGGATTTTTACTGTTTAAGGCTTCTTTGCTGACACTTTAAATAGAACAATGAAATTACGTTTCAGTTCTTAGCAGATATCCCATGGCAGCCAGTTAAAGACTTCCAGCAAATTCCATAAATATTTTCAGGTCTTAGTCAATTGCCAAGACAGTAAGTCATAATTTTTCTCCTTAGCTAATTAGTAATAATAATCCTGAACCTACACATATGACTGAATTACTAGAGGCCTTGTCCTGATGATCAGTGGGTATATTCCACTATGAATATGACATGTTTAAGAATAGTAGCTGCAAAATGAAACTCAAGAAATAAAACAGATCTGATGAGGAGGAAAGGAAAATACCAAATTCCTGAATCTTTAGAATACTAGTCTTACAAAGGGCCTTTCCATCTAATCATTATAAAATATCTGAAAAATAGCCATCCAGTGATGAGGATCTCATTATATTTTATACTGAGATAGTTC
Organism: Rhinopithecus bieti; assembly: GCF_001698545.2. Classification (NCBI taxonomy): domain Eukaryota; kingdom Metazoa; phylum Chordata; class Mammalia; order Primates; family Cercopithecidae; genus Rhinopithecus; species Rhinopithecus bieti. The sequence continues at coordinate 679,401 of NW_016812251.1, read as the reverse complement.
CTATTGGTTAGAAAACTCCTTCTGAAATCTCTCTTTGTAGCTTTCGTCCATTGTCTGAGTTTTAAAACTTGATGTTGAGGCCGGGCGCAGTGGCTCATGCCTGTAATCCCAGCAGTTTGGGAGGCCGAGGCAGGCGGATCACCTGAGGTCAGGAGTTTGAGACCAGCCTGGTCAACATGGCAAAACTCTGTCTCTACTAAAAATACAAAAATTAGCTGGGTGTGGTGACAGGCGCCTGTAATCCCAGGTACTTAGCAGGCTGAGGCAGCAGAATCACTTGAACCCAGGAGGCAGAGGTTGCAGTGAGCCAAGATTGTGCCACTACTTACTCTAGCCTGGGTGACAAGAGGGAAACTCTGTCTGAAAAAAAACAAAAAACAAACAAAAAGCTTCATGTTGAATAGAATAAAATCAACACTGGCAGGATAAGAAATTGTTATCAAACTTAAAGTATGCTCCAGACCATACAGGTATTACAGTGTTAGCTTATGAAAACTTAATTTTGATTGAATAACTGTATGATGAGACTATTTTATCATTAAATTCTGGGCAGAAATAGATGTCAGAATCTGATGAAAAAGTGTATATAACCTGCACCTTCATGGCCCCAATTACCTATATTAACTCAGTACCATGAGTCTCAACAACAACATATTGATAATCTCTCCTGAGTAGAACTGTAAGCTCCTTGAGAATCATATCTTACTTGCAAGCACAGTGCTGGCTAAAATTAGACACTAACTTATGATACTGGTTGGTAGATTAATTGTTCTTCCATTCAAAATCTTTCATTTACTTTTTAGAAAAGAAAGTCTAGGACACATAAGAAATTATCTTGCCCTTTGCCTCTATGCAATAAGCCCAAAACAAATACAAATAGATGCAATCTTTGCTAGCTAAAGTCTTCATAGAGATCTCCCCTTTTGTATGTAATGTATGTAAGCTGAGCAATCCTAGCTTGTCCTAAAGGATTCTCTTCTGGCTATCAAAATCTCTCTTGCCACAGTTGAGCCTATTGAACCTTCATTTATCCTCCAAAGAGAAACAACGATTAATAGAATCTTGATAGTACTTGACCACTGCAATTAACCTTTTAACTCACAGCAATTTTTAGACTTCACCATGATTTTTTTTGTCCTCTCTCCTTAAACAGTTAAAAACTACTGTGTACTCATCATGATCCACTACGGTACAAAAGGGACACTAACCTAGTATTACTTTCTAATCATAAAACCCAATGCCGATCCTTAATGATAAAATGCAAGTTCTAGTCCCAGCTATTTCTCTAAATATATGATCCTGAATAAGTCATTTCACCTCTATGGGCCCCAGTGGCCTTATCTATAACATGTGGGAACTAGACTACATAATTCAGAAGCACCAACATTTATGATTCTACAAAATGTTCATGTTTCTAGTATTACTTATACAACAGGATGAGATTTAAAGTATGAATTTTACCTGTAGAGTTTAATATAATCTAATATGCAATAATTTTAAAGATAAGTAGACCATTAATAAAGCAATAAAGGAAATCAGTTCAAATAGACCTACAACTATATATCTTGGAAAAATAAGATAAGTAATTCACAAGGATGATTAATATTTTTTGGAATCTACAATTAAGTTTTCTACAAAACAAATTCATGGATCCCAACAGCTACTTTATAAGTGTATACACCTATAATACAAACACACACATAAATGTCATAATTAACAGACATTAAAGAAGAATATTAAAGAGCTCACTTACAGATATGCATGGAATAGCATGTATCACTAAACTTAGAATGAGAGGGAATATGTTTTTAACACTCTCTTATGGGTGCATATGCTACACAGAGCCTTTGAACTTCTGGGAAATCTGTAGGTTAATGGGTGGGAATAATACTTAGAGCTGTCACTAAGCTCAACTGCACTTTATAATACTATAGAAACTCTTGGTGGAAAAATAAATTATTGATCATCTCTTGCCCACATTTACAAAGGATTTCTCTAAAATCCATATGAAATTTTAAAGGGTGGAATATTTAAATGTTCGGGTTATATATAAAAGGAGAGAAAAGGTTATTTTAATTGTTAATGTAAAATTTATTTTTTTAGCCCAAAGATACAGCCCTCCTTTCATTTCAATGATGATATTCTCCCACAAGAACCAAAAGAATCTACCAAATACAAAGACAATAGAAGTATCTTCAATTTTGTTAAATTTGTTTTTATGTACCACTTAAAAATGCTTTTCTCATGACTACCACTAGTTTAAAAAAGTATAAAGAAATTCTACTTAGGGCTGGGCATGGTGGCTCACACCTGTAATCCTAGCAGTTTGGGGGGCAGAGGCGGGTGGATAACCTGAGGTCAGGAGTTTGAAACCAGCCTGACCAATATGGTAAAACCCTGTCTCTACTAAAAATACAAAAATTAGCCAGGCATGGTGGTGTGCACCTGTAGTCCCAGCTACTCAGGAGGCTGAGACAGAAGAACTGCTTGAACCCAGGAGGCAGAGGTTGCAGTTAGCTGAGATCACACCATTGCACTCCAGCCTGGGTGACAGAGTGAAACTCCATCTATTTAAAAAAAAAAAAAAGAAATTCTATTTATATGAGGTATAAAAAGTAAACTCTTGGAAACAGAAAGTAGAATGATGGTTGCCAGAAGGAAAGCAGAGTTGTTCAATGGGTACAGAGTTTTATTTTACAAGAAGAAAAAGTTCTAGAGATCTTTTGCAAAACAAACAGTTAACACTACTGTACTGTATTATTTAAAAATGGTTAAAATGGGAAATTTTATGTTATGTGTTTATCACAGACAAAGAAGTAAAATGAATGTAATTATGATCATAAATAGGCCAACAGCCGTAACAAAACAAATTAACTTCTTTAAAGCCTGAAATGAACAACCTTGGACTACTAAACCTCACAGCTGTAAAGCAACCAGTATTCGGTGAATGCCTGCTATGTTTACAGGCACTGTACTGCCCTTCACAAATGCTTCTCACTTAATGGGGAGGAACCCAGTATTTACTCTGCTATTCATGATTAGTCAAGGATTCCTAGGGTATAACTACAACCAACTTCAGGTGATGGTAGAGTCAACAATTAGGGAATATTTTTACAAAGAGAAAATGGCCAAGTTGAGCAGCCACTTTACACAAATAGTTGGAGCAGGACAAGGCATCTTAATAAAAATACTTCAAGAAGTTTCCCATTTATACATAAACATAAACAAACATTTCACTTACAGGGGAATATTCATATTGTCCTTTGGAGTGAAGAAAATGGGCCTAGTATTTCCCTCTCTGGAAAGGTCATCAGAATTGTGGCTATAAGACTGAGTTGGCCTAAAGTGTTCTCTTTTTGAAATGCGATTATTAGAGAGTTTACAGGCTACATTCAGCTGGGCACCCATTCTGTCTGTCTTGGATAATTCCTTAACAGTACTAGATTGGCATGGACTTCCTTTTCTTTCAAAGAACATGGTGACAGGTCTATCCTTTGGGGGTAAGTGAGCAGAGGAGCTGTCTTTTTGGGCAAGAGCTGCATCTTTTACTGATAGGGACCCCATTACGTTAAGTTCTCCCTTATTTGAGGTATTTAAGCTGAGGAGAGAGGATGGCCTCTCTACTCTCTGCTTTGACTGATAGTAAGATGGTGCCACCAAACACTCTCCAATTCTTGGCTTTTCAATTGTCTTGAACGCTTTGCGCTCCTTCTCTAAAATATCTGTTTGCTGGCGAATCTGTTCCATCATCTCATTTTCATTCTGTTGCTGCAATTGCTTTTGCCTTTCTTCCTTCTCAGTGTTTAGCTTTTCTAACTTCTTAAGCATAGGATTAGAAGACTCTGTATTCAAAGAAGGAACAATTTGATCTTCTCCTGAGCAGTGATACCTTCTAGTTTCCCTGTTGATATCCAAAGTAAGAGCTTCCCCTGGTTTGTCTTCATTTTCCAATAGTTTGTTTCTTTGGATACTTGTGTCTAGTTGGGAATTTGTTTTCAGTGGGTCTTGTTGGGGGATATAAAAAAAAGTAGGCAGACTATTTGAAATGAAGGAGTCTTTCAGCTGTGGTTTACAGGTAATAGACTCAGAACTGCAGACCACTTTTTCCTTCACAGTTCCATTCTTCAAATGCTCTGCATAGCTAGTCTCATTTGAGGCACTGAGGGCATTGTCCCGTGAATCAAATTTTGGACTGCTGGATATCTTAGGTGATGGAAACAGCAAGTCTCCTTCATCTGAAATTACAGACTCTAGTTTGCTCTTTTGGCTTTCCTCAGAGCTCAGAAGTTCCAAGCTTCCTTGAGAGCTCTCACTATCAGGTGTACCCCGTGGAGACTGAAGGCCTTCAGGCACCAATTCTGTAGACCATCTGCGATCCTCTGAAGGAGAAACACCACCCAGAGAACGAACTTTCAGCAATTCTAAGCTAAATATAGCTTGCTCTAGTTCTCTCATTCTCCTACTTTCTCTTTTAGCCCGGCCTACTTTTTTCTGATGGAGATCCTCCAAGGATCTGGGTCTCTCTCTTACAAGCACACCTTCCTGCAAGTCCACACCACTCTGGCTTTGGGCTCTCTCCTGCTGCTTGTTTGGTGACTCCTTCAAGCAGTCCACTGAACTTTCATGGCTAATTCGATTACTCTCTATTACAGATTTACATTCCTCTATGGCTTTTATTCTGTTGTCAAAAGAACAATCCTCCCATTCTGAAGGGTCTGAACCCTGAATTTCCAGAGATCCATATCCTTTAATATTCACCAATCCAAGTTCTGGTTTTGTTTCTCTTAGCCTTTGTTCTTTTAAAGCTTTAAATCTATATGAAAACAGACAAAATGGGTTACAGAAATATCTTAGTTACCACTGAAGAGAACATATTTCCTGAGAATTTAAGAAAAAATGCAGAGTTGTAAAATCTTTTTACAATACCTAAGTACTTCTTAAATTAACTTGAATGCACATTTTACAATTTTGCTATTTCCATGAGTCAGATGATATTTCATTAAGTGTATTACTTCTACCTGGGCATTTCAGTCAAAATGTAAACTAATTCAGAAGTAAAGTTCTCATTTTAATATTAGCTTTATTTTAAAGTAAACCTCAAACTAAAGTGAAATTTTAATTTAAGTGTGAAATTAAAGTGAAATTTTAATTTAAGTGTGAAATTACAGTATCTGAAAGTAAAAACAGTTGAATATTGCCAATTTTGTAAGATTTGGCCTAATGTAAAAGTTAATTCTTAGCAGTTATGATCACAGACCATGTAGATTTTCGATCCAATTTAATTCAATAAAACCTTATTTAACTTCCATTATAGACAATACAATGTGGGTTAAAATCAGTAAAAGTATCACAGTATAGTGGAAAAGAAATTGTATACAACCAATTGTAATACAAATTAGACAAGTGTTAACGCAGAGGTATAAACAAAGTACTTGGGAAGAAAGAAAAAAAGCAAGTATTATAGTATAGTATAGAGATTACCTTTGTCTTGCTCTGAATCCTCTACATGTTGATTGCAAAAGGATAATTTTTTTCCTTTGTTCTTGGTACCTTTTACTTTCCCTGTAGGCTTTCCATCTTGCTTGTATGCAAATAGCAGCCATGTGCCTGCGCCTATAGTGATCTCTCCATTTCTGCTGGATAACGATGGCTGCAGCCCGTAGCTCCAAGTACCGCTGCCTCTCTAAGTGAGCACGCCAGGAAGCTTGGAGAAGAGCAGCTGCGCTAGCCATAACAAAAGCATCCTTCTGCACAGCTGCATCTCTGACTTGCTTCTGATTTAGGTAATTCCTCCAGAATCTCTGCGGGGAAGACAAAATAACAGAAACTGGTTGTCATATCTTACACTGCATTTTCACAGGAAAAAAAGAGAATAAATTTCTTATGTCATAATTACAGGTTAAGTGCCTATGTAGCTAAATTCTTGGTGATTAAAAATAAGTTTTCTGGCCAGGCACGGTGGCTCACGTCTGTAATCCCAGCACTTCTGGAGGCTAAGGCAGGCGGATCATGAGGTCAGGAGATCGAAACCATCCTGGCTAACAGTGAAACTAAAATACATCTCTACTAAAAATACCATCTCTACTAAAAATACAAAAAAAAAAAAATTAGCCGGGTGTGGTGGTGGGCGCCTGTAGTCCCAGCTACTGAAGAGGCTGAGGCAGGAGAATGGCATGAACCTGGGAGGTAGAGCTTGCAGTAAGCCGAGTTCACGCCACTCCACTCCAGCCTGGGCGACAGACAGAGTCTCTGTCTCAAAAAAAATAGAAAATAAAAAAATTAGTTTTCTACAAAAGCAGAAAGTGCAACTGAAAAAGATAAATAGAAAAAAGTTTTCTCTTCCAGATATGTTTGGCTAAAACAGCTATTTTAAATATTATAACCTTGATGGAGTTAATTACAGAACTTAATTTAAAATTTTGGGATGATTTCATGTCCTTCAAATTATTAATAATTTTAACATATTATATTCTTTTGTTACAATTTGCCCAAATAACACTAATGGGTTTAAGGTAATCCTGACACACATTCCAAAGATGAAGATACCAAAGATTTTCTTGCACAAATGGAAAAGATATTATGGAAATGATATAAATCAATGAGGGCATTAATAAAACAAATAAATGTAAAATAAGGTACCTATCATCCAAAATGAGTGTCTAAAACCAACAGTATATATAAACTCTCAAACATCACTCCAAAACCGTTAAATAAAATAACTATGTCAACAAATATTAGGTAACTCCTTAGCCCCTACTCAGACCTCACAAGACATTATAACTACAAATTCAATTTAATTTAAATTCAATGGAATCAATATTTATTAATAGTCTATTATATGCCAGATAATCTGTTGGGTGTTACGAGCACTTCAAAAGTGGGTATGACATATTCTCATTTCTGAAGTTTACATTATTATTGAAAATGTTTTACAGTAAAAAGGTTCTGGTTACTAAACAAAGGCCAAATAAATTAGTCAATCTCATGCAAAGAATCCTTTGCTTCTCACCTGGATAACAACAGATGCTTGTCTCAGATGGAGGAAATGCTGCCTACACAGCAAGACCCTGAACCATCGCTGCAACAATATGATTCTGCGGAGCACCTCTTGGTGAAGCAGATCTTGTAAGTGCTGTCGTTCCTGCTCCTTTAGAAAGACCTACCAAAAGGAAGGCGAGGAATGCAGCGTAAGAAGAAATGAGAAATTTATTTCATGAATCATCCTTTCTGTGACAAGCTTTTAGAGAAGAAAAAACACAGTGGCAGGGATGTAAATGAAGTACTGATAAATATTCCTACAGATTTATCCAAAGTAGTCATTCTCAAATTGAAATGGAGACAGTAGAATAAGGAAGGTGAGCTGGGTGTGGTGCTACATGCCTATACTCCTAGCTACTCAGAAGGCTGAAACAGGAAGGTTGCTTAAGCCCAGGAGTTCAAGTTCTATGGCAAAATAGAGAGATCTGGTCTCAAAAAAAAAAAAAAAAAAAGACAGAAAAAAAGGAAGGTAAGCAAGGGAGGAAGGGAGAGAGAAATGACAAGGTCAGCAAGAGTATCAAAATTCCAGCACCAGAGATTATGCTATATTACTCCATTGGGGAAACCACTGCTATAAGTAAATGTATTACTGGTAATAAATCATATTTTTCAAGGGTGTTGGGGTGGGGGAAAAAGTTGAAAACCACAGATCTTGAGGTTTGAATCATATAATGAATAAACCAATGATAACAGTCTTTTTGAAATCCAGAGTGCATTAAGCTTCTCACTGTCCAAAGTTATTAATAAGTTTATTTTATTTATTCCTTCATTCCACTAATGTTTAGGGTTTGGGAGGCTGCAAAGGTGAAGGAGACATATCCCTTTAGAAACAGGAATTATACCTCTCATTTGAGATCAGGTAGATATTATATACCCAAAGAGGAAGATGGTAAACTAATAAGGGCCAGAGACAAAACATACCACCTGAGTAACACAAAGAGTTGAAAATAATAATAATAAAGGCATGCACAGGAGACAATGGGACAATTAATCTCCATAAAAAAAGATATTAAGTAATGTGAAGCCACAATATGAAGGTTCTCAAAAAAGAGAAAGATGTTTGTATTTAATAAGGAGGTTATGAGGGGGTTATTATCAAGCAGGAGGCAGACATAAAGAACTAAGTATATTAAGATAATAATTTTAATATTATGAGTAGAATAAATTAAATGGAATGACAAATACACTAGAATCAGATAAGTAAGCTGTTCACTGTATAAGCAATGTAGATGAGAAGAGATAAGGAATAAAAATAAAATGGAAGCAGTAGTAATGGAGAAACAGAAGGTGATGTGAGAATCTCTTTGTAAAAGGAAAAAATATCCCTAAAACTTTGTGAAAGGATTAAAGTGAATGGTATGCTAAAGACAATTATGGTTTCTAGACTGAGAAACTGGAAAAGGGGTGACAGAGAAAGAAAGTATTTGATAAATTTAAGACCAGATGAATCTTAAATTCATCTTGGGCAAGCTGACTTGGAGATTACAGTAGAACATCTATGGAGAGATGATTTTTAGGCAGTTAAAATTATAGTCAGAACTAGAGCACTGGCCAGAGCTCTGTGATTAATATTGACTATATAATTAAATAAAAACCTGGGTCTATTCTGATATCTGATTCACTATCTTTTTAATAAACAATCTCATAGGTAAAAATTATTATTTTTTAAATAAATGCACTCAATTTTGACAAGAGCTATACAGATTATATTTACCATGGTTTTTCCAACTTGATAATTATCTGGATTAAGATTTATTTTCCTGAAGAAATCCTGAATGTTAAATTTGGATGGAATAATATTTCGGGGAAGAAGTACATGGAAGTGGCTCACAAAATCCTGAAAAATAATTAAAAAAATTGTAAAATCAGAAGGTAGTGTACGTAAACAAGACCTTAAACTAATTATCATTTTATTAATCTTTTCCTCTTTCTTTTAAACAGGGTGAAACCAAGAAGTGCATGTTACTTTAAGATACAATAAAAGGTTAATTCGAAAAACATAGGAGGCGGAGAAAGATATTGGGTTCTACATATCATATCATCAAAAGGGAATGAGAGGAAAAAAAAAAAAAAGGGCAGAGGCTAATTATCCCTTTTGAGGAAGCTTTATAAAAGACAAAAGAAAAAGTTATTTAACAAGAACCTAAAATTTCTATCAGGAAAAAAAAGCAAACGTGGCAGGATAACTGAGAACGAGGCTTTCCATCCCAGTAACAGCAAACACTTGCTCAGTTGCTGAACAGCTTCAATACAATTTCCATACCCACAGCAGCAATTGCTGATAAGAGTAGCTGTGAGCCTTCCTGGCAGCTTACTATGAAAGAAAATCCTGCTGAGAAAACTTTAGTGAAAACCAAACGGAATCTTTTCACTAGAGAGTTCTCATTGAAATATTTCAGTTACTGGAGAGGTCAGTGCAAAGAATTGTTATATCAGGAGTAATCTTAGTATTAGCAAACATTCTGATCAAATGAGAATAACCAAGTACTGGATTCTATTACAATAATCTTAATGAGATTGCTGCCATCCAATCAAAGTAAATACTGTCTATCCCTTTTCAATTCCGTATACAAAACGTGAAATGGAAAGGAAGAATTAAGAGAAGTAAGCCCTAAAGAAATAATAAGCAAGATATGTGGGAATCATTTACTTGATGTGTCTAAATATGTAAATATCACTATAAAAACAGAACCTGGAAAGAATATTTGGAGCTGTATCCTGATTGGCGAATTCGAACTGTTTCCAGCATTCCAGTATATCGAAGCTGTCTAAGTACCAAGGCATCATTGAACCTCAAGGGCAGCTAAAGCAAATGGAAAAAAGATTAACCCAGAACAGTAGATCTCCAAATTATCTGTTTATAAGCATGGCTAACTGTTGAGTATCTAGAGATTGACTGGAGGTTGTCTGGTTAAGATATATAATAACTAAGCTGATAGGTAAGGCAAGCTCACCTCTCAGCTGGTAGCTTTAGAGAAGTTCTGACTGCCCAACTCTAGGGAAAACAGAGAAACCAAGCTTGCAGGCTTCTCTGGTTGTGAAGAGAGAGGACCTTAAAAGCTCAAAAAGAATGTAATCACCCCCAGAGGCCACACAGTCCAATCACTACAAAATCTGTAACAAGATAACCTACAACTGGGTGTGGTGGCTCACACCTGTAATCCCAGCACTTTGGGAGGCCAAGGTCACTTGAGGTCAGGAGTTCAAGACCAGTCTGGCCAACGTGGCAAATCCCCGTCTCTACTAAAAATACAAAAATTAGCTGGGTGTGGTGGTGCACACTGGTAGTTCCAGTTACTTGGGAGGCTGAGACAGGAGAAATGCTTGAAACCAGGAGGTGGAGATTGCAGTGAAGTGAGATCATGCCATTGCACTCCAGCCTGGGTGATAGAATGAGACTCTGTCTCAAAAAAAAAAAAAAAGAAAGAAAGAAAGAAAAGAAAACTCTTCTGACAGGACTTCAAGAGGTATTTGCTTCTCAAATTCTTGGTGATGCTAAATCAAATCCATATAAACACCTTACAGGCAGGTAAATACGGAAAAATGCATTGAAAGTATTTATAAAACACTATTTTCCTTATAAATATTATAGTTAGTGCTTCCCCTCCACTTATTCTGCTTAAAAGTATTTAAAGCTCAGTTTGAAGTAAGCTGAGATATGTGCTCTCATTTATAGGACATTTTTACCTTTTCAGCATTAGAGCGGATGCATTTTACAAAATATGGTTCTGCTTGACCAAGTGTTTCCATTAGCTTGCTTAATGATGTCTGCAACAGAAAGCAATATAATTATCATACTCTCCCATTCCAAACTATTAACAAACAACGTATAAATATAATCAATATGCTGGCAAAACATTCAAAAAGTAGAGGCATACATAGCAAGAGGTTTGTTTTTGAAAAGCACATTGTGTATATTCTTATACTGGTTAAATTATGGATAATTAAGGGTAAGGATGGTAGTTTGGTATTAAAGCAGATAGCCTGGAAACAGTAAATATCGCAGATGTATTTCAGAATAATCAAATGTAGAACTTTTTTTCACTTTTCTTCACATTTCATGAAACAATTTTATTCAAACTCATGTATCCTACAACTTTTAAAATGATTCAGGAGGGTATCCAGTAAGGTAGTACTCCCTTGCTTTACTTTAAATGTCTACAGAGTATGTAATGATATCCCTTTTTTTATTCCTGATAATGGTAATTTGTACATTCTCTCTTTCTTCCTGATTAGTGGCTAGAAGTTTATCAACTTTTTGATTTGCTCAGCCCAGGCTTGGTGGCTCACGCCTATAATCCCAGCACTTTGGAAGGCCGAGAAGGGCGGACCACCTGAGGTCAGGAGTTTGAGACCAGCCTGGCCAACATGGCGAAACCCCGTCTCTACTAAAAAAAATACAAAAATTAGCCAGGCATGGTGGTGCCTGGCTGAAGCACGAGAATTACTTAAACCTGGGAGGTGTGGGTTGCAGTAAGCTGAGGTGGTGCCACTGCACTCCAGCCTGGGCAACAAAGTAAGACTCTCTCAAAAAAAAAAAAAAATTTTTTTTTTGATCTGCTTAAAGAACCAGCTTTTGGTGTCAGTGTTTTTTTTTTTTTTTTTTTTTGTTTTTTTTTTTTTTTTTTTTTTTGGTCTATTTTCTGTTTTCATTTCATTGAATTCTGCTGTTATCTTTATTATTTACTTCTCTCTGCTTGCACTGGGTTTCATATATTCTTTTTATAGTCTATTAAGGTAGAAATTTAGATTACTGAATTGAGACATATCTCCTTTTTCAATAAAAGCATTTAGTGATATAAATTAACCTTGGAGCACTGCTTTAGCTGCATTGCACAAATTTTGATATTTCATTTTATTTAAAATATTTTAAAATTTTCCTTCCTCTAAAAAATGTATTATTTAGAAGTCTGTTTTATATATTCTAAATATTTGGGGATTGATATTTTTCTTTGATTTCTGGTTTAATTCTATCACAAATATAACATTTTGTATGATTTTAACTCAAATTTATTAAGGTTTTATGGCCTAGTTTATAATCTACCTTGGCAAGTATTTCATGGGCACTTAAAATGAATGTATATTCTGCAATTCTTGGCTAGGCTGTTCTATAAATTTCTGTTAGGTCAAGTAGGTTAATCATTCTATTCAAGTCTTCCATGTCCTTCCTAATTGTCTACTGACCCTATCAATTACCAAGAGGTATGCTGAAGTTTCCAAGCATTGCAGATGCAGATCTGCATCTGCATGCAGATCTGTCCATTTTTCTTTTAATTCTATCAGTTTTTGGTTCAGATATTTGGGACCTCTGTTACTAGATGAATACACATGTAAGACTTTGTAAATTGCACCTTTTATCATTATGAAATTATCTCCCTTTATCCCTGGTAGTTTTCTCTGTTCTGAAGTCTACTTTGTCTGACTCTACTATAGTCACTATAGCTTTCTTTTGGTTTTTGTTTGCATGGTTTATTTTTTTCATTTTTTTAACCCTTTAGTATCATTGTATTTAAAGAGGTTTCTTGTAGATAACATACAGTTAGGTCTTATTTTATACAATCAGATAATATCCATTTCTTAATTGGACTGTTTAGAGCATTTACATTGTTAATAATTAGTATGGTTGGATTTAGAGCTACCAGTTTTATTACTGGCCTTCTGTTTGTCCTCTCTCGTTTGTTCCTCCCTTCCTCCTCTTACTCCCTGCCTGTTTAAAATAGACTTTTGGAGCAGTTTTAGGTTCACAGCAAAAATGAGCAGAACATACAGAGAATTCCCACATGCCCCTTTACCCTCACATGCACAATTACCCCTATAATTAACATCTTGCATTAGTGTGTTATGTGATGAACCAATACTGACACATGATTATTAACTATAGTCCATAATATGCATTAGGGTTCACTCTTTATGTTGCACATTCTATGGGTTTAAACAAATATATAGACATTTATTCACCATTGCAGTATCATATAGATTAATCTGACTAAAGTCCTCTATGCTCTGCCTACACATCCTCCCTCAACTAGATCCTGGCAACTACTCATCTTTTTTACTGTCTCCATAGTTTTGCTTTTTCCAGAATGTCATATATTTGGAATCTTATGGTATGTAACCTTTCCATATTGGCTTCCTTCACTCAGTAATATGTATTTAAGGTTCCTCTAAGCCTTTTCATGGCTTGAAAGCTCATTTCTTTTTAGTGTTGAATAATACTCCATTGTCTGAATGTACCATAGTTTGTTAATCCATTCACCTACTGAAGGACGTCTTGACTGTTTCCAAGTTTTACCAATTATGAATAAGGCTGCTATGAATATCCGTGTACAGGTTATTGTGTGGACCTAAGTTTTCAGCTCATTTAGGTAAATACCAAGAAGTTGTTACTGCTGGATCATATGGTAAAAATATAGTTTTATAAGAAACTGTCAAACTGTTTTCCAAAGTGGCTGCACCATTTGGCATTCCCACCAGCAATGAATGAGTGTTCCTGTTGCTCCACATTCTCACCAGCATTTGGTGTTCTCATTGCTTTGGACTTTTGTCATTCCAATAGCTGTGCTGTGGTATCTCATTTTTGTTAATTTGCAATTCCCTAGTAACATATAATGTGGAACATCTTTTCATAGGCTTATTTGCCATCTGTGTACTTCCTTTGGTGAGGTGCCCCTCCCCTCTGTTCAATATACTTAATATTCCATATTAATTTATCTACTTTTCAGCTATTTTTGTACTGCATTTTAGTAGCTGCTCTAGGGATTACAATATACAAACCTAACTTGTCACAGTCTACTTAGGAGTCGACATTTCACAAGTTCAAGTAAAACAAAGAAGTCTTAGAACTATATATAGACCTCTGTTACTGTTGTGAAATTTATTACATCAACATACAAATTTTTAAACTTTTCAGTGTTCATTTTTCTTGCAAATGCTATTGTAGTATAATATACATAGGGCTTGGCACAGTGTCACATGCCTGTAGCCACAGCTACTTGTGAAGCTGAGAAGGGAGGATAGCTTAAGCCCAGAAGTTGGAGTACAGCCTGGGCAACATTTTATGAGATGCTGTCTCAAAATAATGACAATAACAATACACATAAAATATTAAAATCATAAGTGTAGATGATGACTTTTTACAAAAGGAAGATGTTCTTGTAACTAGAGCCCAAATTAAATATACGTGTGTGTGTGTGTGTGTGTATACATATGTATAAAATCAGAACCTCAGAAGCCCCTTTGTGCCCCATCCCATTTAATTTAGCAAGGTCACTGTACATAAGCTATGTACTCATATTTCCACACCCCAACCAAGGGTAATTATTATTCTTACTTTTAAGATGATTAAGTTAGTTTAACCTACTATTAAAGTTCATATGAATGGAAAAATAAACCATGTACTATTTTGTATTTGTTGCATAGAATTATATTCTGTAAATTTTCAGGGCTGTATATTAGTGATCCACTATTTGGCATTACTACCATTAAACTATCCATTAAGAGATGAGTATTTTGTTGTTTCCAGTTTATTATGAAAAATTTTGCTATGAACATACTTGTCTTTTAACTGTATTTTTTTTTTTTTTTTTTTTGAGATGGAGTCTCGCTCAGTTGCCCAGGCTGGAGTGCAGGGGCGCGATCTCAGCCCATTGTAAGCTCCGCCTCCTGGGTTCACACCATTCTCCTCCCTCCGCCTCCCGAGTAGCTGGGACTACAGGCACCCGCCACCACACCCGGCTAATTTTTTACATTTTTAGTAGAGACAGGATTTCACCGTGTAAGCCAGGATGGTCTCAATCTCCTGACCTCGTGATCCACCCTCCTCGGCCTCCCAAAGTGCTGGGATTACAGGCGTGAGCCACCGCGCCCGGCCATTAACTGTTTTCCAATATGCTTGTATCAATTTACATTTCAACAGTACCATATAGGAGTTCTGAACACTCCCCAATCTTGCCAACATGTTGTATAATCAGTTTATTTCAGCCATGTTGGCGAGTATGTAATAGCATTGCTTTGTGGTATTAATTGGCATTTCCCTCATGAATCATAATATTGAACAGGTTTTACACAGGTGTATTGGTCTTCTGGATATCATCTTTTATAAATTGCCTATTTGAGACTTTTGTCCATTTGTCTATTAGGTTTTCTTCCTTTTAATAGTTCTTCATATATTACATATATGAGTCCTTTTTTAGTCTTGCTCTTTTTCTTCTTTTAATGGTGACTTTTTTGGTTTAAACAGTTTTATTGAAATAAAATCTACATACTATTAAAATATATACGTTGTAGTTCACAAATCAATGAGTTTTAGTAAATTTACACAGTTATGCCACTATCACTACAGTCCAGTTTCAGAACTCCTCTATCACCCCCAAAAAGCTCCTTTCTGCCCATCTGCAGTCAATAACCACTTGAGTCACAGCCCCAGGGAACTACCAATCTGCTTCCTGCTGCTATAAACTATCTTTTAAAAAAATATAATCTTTTTTAGATGGCTTTTTCTCTTATTATAAAACTAATATGTAGCTATTCTAGAAAACTTAATACACACATATATGTCCAGAGAACATCAGCTTGGGTTTAATTTGACTAATGACTAAATTCTTAGAGCTATAAATTAAAAGCAGGTTAATTTCTTCAAACCAATCAGCCTTTTCAAAGGGAATTCATACTTTTACAAAAAAACAAGCTTAATGTATCCTATATCTTCCTTATACCCACAGTTAGAAAGACTCCTAGAGAAGAGAAAAATTTAGTTTCCCCTACTTAAAGCAAAGAGTATGTTGACTGTTGATACAATGGCAGATATATTTCCTAGCAACCTGTGAATCCCTAGGCAGCTGAGCATGGAGAGGAGCAGCAGCTTTATCAGTAAGTTTTAGTAGCTATAACAAGCAACAACGTGTATGACCAATTATATTAGGAGAAAGCCACACAACTTCTTTTAAAAAACTACTAAGTAGAGACACAGTGCTATGAAGTGACCAGACTTTGACATACAGGTCCATGTATAAACACTGCACAGTTCTTTGCTTTATGATCAAGTTATATCATCCCAGTCATAACTTAAGACTTTACCTACTTTGAAAGTTTGGTGATCAAAGGGACTGACTCATTAAAATCTAACATTAGCCTGCAGAAGACAAACTCTCAAGAGTGAATGTTTTAGAGTACAGTGAAGGTGGTAATTTACCAAAAGGCTGAAATAATACAGAAAATATACATTACAGTCTACCATATTGTTACTTATTTCTATTTATCAGTCTGAATTTTCTTTTTCCTTTTTTTATTGAGTATATTTTATGGTTCCATTTTAGTTCTGCTACTACCTTACTAACTGTTAACTCTTTTTTAAAGGATTATTCTAGGATTTGCACCTTTATCACAGTCTACCTTCAAATAATACTATACCATGTTCTGTATAGTGTAAAAGCTTAACAACAGTATATTTCCACTTAGTACCACTTTACGTGTTTTGGGATACTTTTATTATACATTTGATTTCTATCCCACAATATACTATTATTTTTGTTTTCTATAGCCAATTATTTTAAAAAGAGAAAAGGATTTTTTTTTTTCTTTCTTTCTTTCTTGAGACAGAGTCTCGCTCTGTTGTCCAGGCTGGAGTGCAGTGGTGCAATCTCAGCTCACTGCAACCTCCACCTCCTGGGTTCAAGAGATTCTCCTGCCTCAGCCTCCCAAGTAGCCGGAATTACAGGCACCCGTCACCATGCCTGGCTAACGTTTGTATTTTTAGTAGAGATGGGGATTCACCATGTTGGCCAGGCTCATCTTGAACTCCTGACCTTGGGTGATCTGTCCGCCTCAGCCTCCCAAAGTGCTGGCATTACAGGTTTCAGCCACCACGTCTGTCCAAGAAAATGTGTTTTTAAAATATTAGCCTACATTTCTATCATTCTGGCACTATTCATGTTTTGTGTAAATTCAAATTTCCATGTGGTTTCCCCATCAATTTTCTTTCATGTTTAAAATTTCTGATATTATAGATCTGCTGGTAATAAATTATCTCAGCTTTTTTGGTCTGAAAATGTCTCTACTTAACCTTTCACCACACACAGAATTCAAGGGTGACTTTTCTTCTCTTTTTGGTCTTTTAAAGATATCACTCTCTTGTCTTATGGCTTTGATAGTTTCTGATGATCTTCACTTTGTTACACAAAATGTCTCTTTTCTCCCTCTGGCTAAGTTTAAGATGCTCTCTTTTTAACTGGTTTTAGCAATTTGATATAATGTGCCTTGGTGTGTTTTTGTTTGCTCTGATTGTGGTTTACTGAGATTCTTTGATCTCTGCAGTTTTTTTTTCCCATCAAATCAGAAAATATTTTGGTCATTATTTCTTCAAATATGTTTTTCTGTGCCCTCCTCCCTTTCCTCTCCTGAGATTCCAATTACACCTATGTTAGACTGCATCATATTGCTCCATAAGTTATTGCTATTTTTGTTTTTTTACATCTTTGTTGCTTTCTCTGGGCTTTAATAAACTATGACTTCAAATTTACTACTTCTGAACTAACAGATGTTAATCCAATTTTATTTTTTATTGTCAAATATTACATATTTAATCTCTAAAAGTTTCATTTTAGTCTTTTTCATATCTTCATTTTTTTCTTTTTCATAATACAAATGGCCCTTATTGGTTCCAACAGGCAGTGAAAGAAAGGAGAGGACAGAACAACTCTATCTCCTGAGGAAGTGTCCAGAGACTCTGTCATCACCTTCCAAAATAAAGAATCTATTTTGTTCTCATCATATTCATATTTTTTGTTTTATCTTTGGGCATATTTAAAAGATACATTATAGCTAATTTGACATTCTTACCTACTATTTACATCTTCATCATTTTAAAGTCTGTCTCTAAATATTGATTTTTTTCCCCCCTTGTTATGGGTTATTTTTTTCCTGACTCTTTCTCTGCCTTGTAATTTCTCACTGGATGTTAGACACTGTGTTTTACATTGTTGGATTTTGTTGTATTCCTTTAAAGAGTGACAAACATTTTTCTTAACATGCAGTTAAGTTACTTAGGATCAGTCTGATTCTTTTAAGACTTGATTTTTAGTTTTGTGAGAGCAGGGCCAGAGCAGCCTTTACATTAGGACTACGTTGGTCCCACTGCTAAAACAATGTCTTTCTGAGGATTCTACCTAATGTCTCATGTAATAAAAGGTCGTTTCACTCTGGCTGATAAGAACAGAACTACTCCTCTAATCCTGCATAAATACCAGAAATTGTTAGGTCAACAGGATTTAGGTGATTAGAATAATCATTCTTTCCCCAATCTCATGGAATTTTAACCCACATATGCAGAGATCAGTAGTCAGTCACAGAGACTCAAGGAGACCCGTCAGCAGTCTAGCTCTTTCTCTTCATACCATGTCCTTCTCCTCTTTACTCTGCCTCACAAATTCTAGTTGCCTCTACCTTTCTATCTCCATCTCTTCAGTTAGCAAGACCACTGGCATTTGTTTGGGTTTCTTCTTCCTGAGCTGTAGCAAATTATCTTTAGGTGTTAATCTGGGGCTTTCCTCATTTATTTCCCCTATTCTCACAGATTGGAAACCCGTAATGCTTACTGTCTAATATCTGAAAACACTTGACTCATAATATCTTTTGTTCAATTTCTGCTTGTTTATACCAGAAGGGCAATTCCTGTATCAGTTAATCCTTTGTGAGTTCTATGATATCATTTTCATGAAAATAAGCATTCAAGGAAGGGCACAGAGTCAAAGACGGCTGGGTGCCATCCATTTTGACCACCTGCAATTTCCTCATCTACTACTTGGCTTCCTCACCTTTATAATAAATATAATAGTAATTATCCTAGAACAATTGGAGAAAAACTTAGACAACACCTATTAGAAAATGCATACGTGTGGCCGGGCGCGGTGGCTCAAGCCTGTAATCCCAGCACTTTGGGAGGCCGAGATGGGCGGATCACGAGGTCAGGAGATTGAGACCATCCTGACTAACACGGTGAAACCCCGTCTCTACTAAAAAATACAAAAAACTAGCCGGGCGAGGTGGCGGGCGCCTGTAGTCCCAGCTACTCGGGAGGCTGAGGCAGGAGAATGGCGTAAACCCGGGAGGCGCAGCTTGCAGTGAGCTGAGATCCGGCCACTGCACTCCAGCCCGGGAGATAGAGCGAGACTCCGTCTAAAAAAAAAAAAAAAGAAAGAAAGAAAATGCGCATGTGTAAATTTTTGGCAAAGGGCCTAGAAAACATACTATACATTGGTCAGTATCTATGGATGGTAGATGACTTTCACTTGTTTTTGCTCATCTATATTTTCCAAATAATCAAAATTAACTCATTACTTTTGTAATAACTTAATGGTCTATTAGAAATATTAAAGAGGACTCTTTTCTAAACATTAAATATAATTCATGAATATAAATTAAGAATATGTAAATTTGGAAGGATTTTAAAAGACACAATAGGATTGTGATTATAACTAAGTTTTTATTGTACTAGCTATATGGTATTCTTCAAATTAAAGAATGATTTCGGTATACATGGCATCTGTAAAAGATCCAAGGTAACAAAACAAAGGACACTTAACAGCTTAATAATTCTACCTTTCATAATCATGAGATTAATGTTCCCTTTTCAGACATTGAGCTCACCAAATTACGTTTTGATCAGAATTTGGCTTCCCACGTGGATTTGCTAATCAGGGAGAAATATGCTAATAAACTAACCATTGTATTAAGTCTGCTTACGATTCATATTTATGTTGTATACTAATAAACATATCACTCAACATGATTTTTTTTCTATAACCCATTTTTTTTTTTTTTTTTTTTTTTTTTTTTTTGAGACGGAGTCTCGCTCTGTCACCCAGGCTGGAGTGCAGTGGCCGGATCTCAGCTCACTGCAAGCTCCGCCTCTCGGGTTTACACCATTCTCCTGCCTCCGCCTCCAGAGTAGCTGGGACTACAGGCGCCCGCCACCTCGCCCGGCTAGTTTTTTTGTATTTTTTAGTAGAGACGGGGTTTCACCGTGTTAGCCAGGATGGTCTCGATCTCCTGACCTCGTGATCCGCCCATCTCGGCCTCCCAAAGTGCTGGGATTACAGGCTTGAGCCACTGCGCCCGGCCATTAGTAGATAATTTATGTTCAAACATCCTAGCTGTAAAAGAAGCATTTTAAAAAGTGTTAACATATACAGATACATCTGCCACGAATAAGGAAATTTTTATTCAACAGTGAGCATTGCTTCTGTGATATAAACATGAATTAGAGTAAAATTATGCAAAGCATTGTTACCTACCAGATATTTTGCTTATTTTCATAAATATCTACCAAATGAAAAGATCTTAGAAGATAGATGATTTGAGAAGAATGGAAGAGGCAATTTAAAAAGGAATCTGAAAACAATTATTCTGGAAGAAATTTGGCTTTTAGGAATAAATATTATCCTAAATATGATAATATAAATATTATCACATTTATTCCTAAAAGCCCCCCAAAAAAGAACTGGATTTCTATGTAGACAAAAGTAAAATAAATACACAGAAAAGAACCCTTCAGCCTCATTTAGTTAACTATCAATGGTAGCAGCATGAGGTTTAAGTAGGGAAAAAAAAAAATACATCATTATGCTAACAGTGACATTGTCTAAGCAGCAGGGTTTAAAGGCAGATTTGTTTGCAACATCAATTTTCCGCTTTCTCCTCACACTGAAAATAACAAATACTGAGATAGCCATTATCCAGACATATGTGGATGAAGAACAAAGGCATCTGACTTTTTTTTTTTTCATCTTTGGTTCTTTTTTCCAAAATGATCAGTAATATGTGGCTTTTTAGTCACATAAATTAAAATCCCATTTGAGTATCCTGCAGATCACTTTAACCTTTCAACGACAATCTGAAAGATACAGATTCTTATTTGTTTTAAGCAAAACAGGAAATAACCTGAAACTGGGCACTGATGCTGGGAGGTTTTTTCTTCTTGTGTAAATGAAGAAGAGACTTGGTAATGCGATCTTGTAGTGTCAGTCTTGTCAGGTGCTTTAAAGAATTTACTTCTAGCAAGTGCTGAAAGAAGAGAAAAAATAAATTGCTCACATAAATTAATCAAGCAATAAGTCAAAATTCTCAGCCAGTTTTCATCAGTTCCTATCCATATGATCATTTCCCATCTTAAATGACTGTGATGAATATGAAAGACTGATATCCAACATTCATTCTATTCTCTAAAAAGAAAAGTACACTTCACAAACTCTTGCATCTAGAGTTCTGGATATGGTTTAAGTTTACCAGTAAAAGGCCCACATGTGAAACTGGGAAAGTGTAACTGAGGAAGAGGCTCCGGCTACTAGTTCTGCTTCTGCTAGCAAAAATGCACATACTTTATGTACCTTTTTTCTGTGGTTCCAGCATCCAGGCACTAGTTTTGTGAATGCTCAGAGGCAGAGTGCAGAACATTTGTGTTGTCATCACAACTATACTAAATGCAGCTTAGCCCTGGAGCAAATAATTGTAGCAGTTTTCGCCAGATGGCTAAATTACACCACAGGCAGTGTATACCTGCAAGTAGCAGCTGCACTGACAGCTTCCTGATTTCCTAGCTTTCTAATTACATCTAGGGACATTTCTGCAAATGTTATTTTAACATGTGACTTCTAATGATTTTGTAAGTGCCTACTTAATTCTCTTTCTACTTAAAAATATCTACTGTAATTATTGTTATCTCAAACTGAATCCTGACTCTCAGAGACAACAACTAAATACCAGGGTGACAGTCGGTGTGCCAGGGACATACACAAAAACAAAGCATAGGCTGGGCACGGTGGCTCATGCCTGCAAACCCAGCACTTTGGGAGACTGAGGTGGGCGGATCACGAGGTCAGGAGTTCGAGACCAGCCTGGCTAACACAGTGAAACCCCATCTCTACTAAAAATAGAAAAATTAGGCAGGCATGGTGGCGTGTGTCTGTAGTCCCAGTTACTCGGGAGGCTGAGGCAGGAGAACTGCTTGAACCCAGGAGGCAGAGGTGGCAGCGAGCCAAGATCACACCACTGCACACCAGCCCGAGCGACAATGAGAGACTCCGTCAAAAAAAAAACAAAAAAACAAAACAAAAAAACAAAGCATAGTCCCTATTAAGCCTCATCATGATGTACTATACTATAAATTAGGAAAATAGGAGTTAGACACGAAGCAACTAAAGTATACAAAGTAAAGATAGTTAAACCACACAATATTTATGGTAGTGAGTTTGTAAGTGGAAAGAATGTATCTATACAGATGTAAACTATATGTTTTTTAAAAGTAGTAAAAGTCAATGTATGAGAAACATAAGATTGTGTTAAAACATCACAAATTTTCAATTCTAAAGGTATTTATTTTGA
Organism: Rhinopithecus bieti; assembly: GCF_001698545.2. Classification (NCBI taxonomy): domain Eukaryota; kingdom Metazoa; phylum Chordata; class Mammalia; order Primates; family Cercopithecidae; genus Rhinopithecus; species Rhinopithecus bieti. The sequence continues at coordinate 656,988 of NW_016812251.1, read as the reverse complement.
CAATATAAACATTAAAATAACAAAACCACGCAAATTGAAAGAAGTACAACACACATGTAAACAATCTGAATTAAGGAAATATTATTTCCTACAAATGAAAAGGTTTATCATCTGTATGTAAAAAAAACTTGTAAAAATTATTAAATAGATATCACAATAAAAAAAGGGCAGATGATCTGACGAGGCAATTCTCAAAGTACAAACGGCAAGTAACAAAATCACAATCCATTCAATCTCACCTGTATTGAAGGAAAATGCCATTTCTTTTAAAAAAGGTTTCCTGCATCAGTTTGGCAAATACAGTAAAGACTGACAAGAGTCAGTATTCATGAGGTGGTGGGGAAGCAGACATACACTATATACTCACTGTTCTTAGGAATGTAAATTATTATAACTTTCCTGACGAGAAATTTCAAATCTAGATATTTATTATAAGGAGTTATCAAACAAGATCTATGTTTTTTATAATAATATACTTCAAAATAGTGAAAATTATAGAGATATGCAATTATATAGAATTATTTATATAAAGTACGCTTCATTTACACAACTGAATACTCTGCAGCTCATAAAGTTACTGTAAACCTATATTTCCTGACATGGGAAAATATTTGCAAACACTATTGATAAAAAAAAAAAGCCATGCAAAACAACATACATGTAAAAGGGTATTTGTGCTAAATATTAGACAGTTTTGTTTTATTAGCACTTTTGAATTATCACAGCTTCACTGTATGTATACTCATGAAAAATAATTTTTCATACTAGTCAAGAATCAATTAGAAGAATTCATAGGTTACCCTTATGTAAAACAAATTAGCACTGAAGCCTAAAATAATTCCCCACTTCTACTTTTAAGATACTATTGAGAAAAGACCTTGGAAATAAAGTTTGAGTTTAAATTGTTTTCACTATGAAAAAAACACCAGAGGGACTATGTAAAATAAAATAACTACTAAAAAATCTTTGCTGTCAGGTACATTGTAAAAGTTTGTAAAACCAAACATGACATTCATTTCTGCCTCAGTCATTCCAATTTTTTTCATTTGCTTGGAATACTCTATTGCCGGGCTTTCACAAGACTTGGTTTTACTTGGCACTGAATTTGTAGTTTAAATGTAACTTTCTCAGAAAGTTCTTGCTTAAACACTGAAAAAAATAGCCCACTTCTATGTCAATTACATGTCATTTAATTTTCAACACCGCATATAATATCATCTAAATTATTTTTTCATTTATTTGTTAATTTGTATATTGTCTTCTTCTTCTCTAAAAAATAACCTCCTGGAGTGCCAGGCACTGTGGTTCAGGCCTGTAATCCCAGCACAGTCAAGGCAGGCAGATCACCTGAGCTCAGGAGTTGCAGACCAGCCTGGGCAACATGGCAAGGTCTCTTCCCTAAAGTACAAACATTAGCCAGGCGTGATGGCGAGTGCCTGCGGTCCTAGCTATTCAGGAGGTGGAGATACGGGAGGATTGCTTGAGCTCAGGGCCAGAGGCTGCAGTGAACCGGGATTGTGCCACTGCACTCCAGCCTGGGTGACAGAGCGAGACACTGTCTCAAAAAATAAAAAAATAAATAAAAGATAACCTCCCAGAGGATTCTGACTGTACTGTTCATCCCTGTACCCTCAATTTCTAAAATAGTGTCTGCTTCAGAGTAGGATTCAATAAATATTAGCTTGAATGAATTAAATACCTAGTAACTGGCCAGGTGTGGTGGCTCACGCCTGTAATCCCAGGCATGAGGAGGCCGAGGACAGTGGATCACCTGAGGTCAGGAGTTTGGGACCAGCCTGGCCAACACGGCGAAACACCATCTCTACTAAAAATACAAAAAATTAGCCAGGCGTGGTGACAGGCGCCTGTAATCCCAGCTACTCGGGAGGCTGAGACAGGAGAATCGCTTGAACCTGGGAGGCAGAGGTTGAAGGGAGCTGAGATCGCACCACTGCACTCCAGCCAGGGCGACAGAATGAAAATCCATCTCAAAAAAAAAAAAAAAAAAAAAAAAAAAGCTAGCAACTAACGAACTTTGAGTAATGCTTTCCCTATCAAGTGGAGATAAGACTTCTTCCCATATACCTAACAATAACTTGGTCAATCAACAAATGTTCAGAGTCATTACTAAAGGTCAGGCTCTGTTGTAAGTGCTAGGGATACACTGCATTCACGTTCAGGCTATTAGGACATTAAAAAATAATTCAATCGCGCATAAGGTTTATGAAAAAAGATGAAATATGACCATAAATCTAGAGGTAAAGGGATACAGAGTTATTTCCTTTCTTAGGGCTTCAGTTCCTTGCCTACTTCTTTCCTTTCTTAATTCCATCATTATGGTTGAGTTTATTAAGCTTAGTTAACCAGTTTATTATTTTTTTCAACAATTATCTACACTTGCTGTGCAAAGTGCTGTAGACAAAAAGATTAATAAGATATTGCTTGAACATAGTCTAAATGCTTGAGTCTCCCAAAATTCATATATTGAAACCTAATCCTGGTGTGATAGTATTAGGAGGCAAAGGAGAGGGGCCCTTGGGAAGTAGCTGGGTAGTGGTATTAGTACCTTGATAGAAGAGGCCCAAAAGAGCTGCCATGTTAAAACACACAGAAGGTATCATTCCATGAGGAATGGACCATCACTAGACATCAACTCTGAAAACTTGATTTTGAACTTCCCTGCCTCTTGCGCTGTAATATATTTCTTTCGTTTATAAATTAACCAATCTAAAACATTTTATCATAGCAGCCCAAACAAACTAAGGCATTTCTCATGTTATTAAAAAGGACTAAAATGGGTAATGAAATTAACTTCAAGGCTGGGCACAGTGGCTCGCACCTGTAATCCCAGCACTTTGGAAGGCCGAGGCAAGCAGATCACTTGAGGCCAGGAGTTGGAGACCAGTGAGGTCAATATGGCAAAACTCTGTTTCTAGTTAAAAAAAAAAAAAAAAAAATAGCCGGGCATGGTGGCACATGCCCATAATCCCAGCTACTTGGGCGGCTGGGGCACAAGAACTGCTTGAACCCAAGAGGCAGAGGTGGCAGTCAGCCAAGATCGTGCCACTCCAGCCTAGGTGACAGAGTGAGACTTTGTCTCAAAAAAATAATAAATTCAAGATTTGAGCCTAAGTGACTATAAAAATGTACTAGGGGAGCAACACAGTAAAATTACTTTGAGCATGAATTTTGAGACAAGGAAGATATTAAAGTACAAATGTACAACTGGGCTATGCAGCTGTCACTAAAAGAATGTAACTAAAAAAATAGGTGATGTTAGAAAAGTAGATCTAATACAATTGACAGTTTCAAGTTATGAGGGAATAAATTCTAACATGAAAAATGGGAAAGTACTACCAAAACAGAGCTATCATCTTGTGGAAGGATGAACTTGAGCTCATGAAAACAGCCTCTGCATTTCAAGTGGATGCTTGTCTGAAGCAAACTAGGCTAACTTGTTATCCAAAAGTGAACAGCTGTGTGTCATCTCAGAGACAAAGTTGTTCAAACTAAGTGCTGACTGTGGCTCCTGTTGAGAGGTTTGATGGAAAGGCTCCCTGTAATAACAAGGATCTCAGATTGTTTTGACTTATCCTGCAAAACCCAACCTAGATATCATCCCTTCCACCCACTACTTCCACCTACCCACACTCCATCCCTACCTAACTTATCCCTACTTCTTAAATAGAGAACTTAGTCTGGGACGAATTTTGTGAATTGAGGATATTTGGTCTCCTAGCACATACTCAAAAAATTCCTCAGGATAGGGATATATCTTATCTAGCATAGACTGTGTAAACAGAAGATATTTTAAATAAAAAGTTAAAATGAATTAAAAGTAGTAAGAAGTTTAAAACATATATATTCAATAAGTAAAAGGTCAAAAGTTAGTATGAGTCTAAATTCCTTTCCCTCAATGATCTTTTTTCCAATAGCTTTACTGAAACAAAATAAGCTGCACGTATTTAATGTATACAAATTATGACATATTCATATAGCTATGAAGCCATCACCACAATCAAGATCACGCCATTCTCCTGCCTCAGCCTCCTGAGTAGCTGGGAATACAGGCGCCCGCCACCACACCTGGCTAATTTTTTTTGTATTTTTAGTAGAGACAGGGTTTCACCGTGTTAGCCAGGATGGTCTCAATCTCCTGACCTCGTGATCTGCCCGCCTCGGCCTCCCAAAGTGCTGGGATTACAGGTGTGAGCCACCGCGCCCGGCTCCCAATTTGAAATTTTTTAACTTACTGAGACTTGTTTTGTGGCCCAACACATGATATATCTTGAAGACAGTTTCATGTGCTAATGAAAAAAATGTGGGCCAGGCATGATGACTCATGCCTGTAATCCCAGCACTTTGGGAGGCCAAGGTGGGTGGATCACCTGAGGTCAGGAATTAGTGATCAGCCTGACCAACATGGTGAAACCCCGTCTCTACTAAATACAAAAAATTAGCCGGGCGTGGTGACACATGCCTGTAATCCCAGCTACTTGGGAGGCTGAGGCAGGAGAATCGCTTGAACTTGGGAGGTGGAGATTGCAGCGAGCCAAGATCATGTCATTGCACTCCAGTCTGGGTGACAAGAGCGAAACTCAGTCTCCAAAAAGAAAAAAAAAAAAAAGAAAAAAATATTTATTCTACAACTGCTGGGCAGAATGTTTTGTAAATGTCTGTTAGGTTCATTTATCTAGAGTGCAGTTTAACTGTCATTCTTCACTGATTTTCTGTCTGGCTGTTCTATCCACTGCTGAAAGTGGAGTGTTGATGTCCCCTATAATTACAGTATTGCTCTCTCTCCCTCCCTTTAGGGTTAATAATATTTCCTTCACATATTTGTGGGTGCTTGGGTGTTGGTTGCATATATATTTACAATTGTTATAGCCTCTTGTTGAATTGACCCCTTTATCATTATATAATGGTCTGCTTGTCTCATTTTACAGTTTTTGATTTGAAGTCTATTTTATCTGACGTAACTACAGCTACTCACGCTCTCTTTTGGTTTCTTTTGTGTATAATATCATTTCCCATTCCTTCACTTTCATTCTGTGAGTCTTTACAGGTAAAGTGATTTTCCTGAATGCATCATATAGTTGGGTCTTGTTTATTCATTCCACTAGTCTGTATCTTTTAACTGGAGAATTGAATGCATTTACATTCAAGGTCATTATTGATAGGTGAGGACTTACTCCTGCCATTTTGTTAATGGTATTCTAGTTGTTCTGTATATATATTTTTACCTTTCTTCCTCTCTTACTATTTATCTCTCTGGTGGTTTTCTTGAGTGTTAAGCTTTAATTCTTTTCTCTTTCTTATTTATGTATCTGCTGTCGTTTTGTTCTTTCCGGTTACTATGGGGCTTACATTTTAAAATCTTATATTTATAATGGACTATTTTAAACAGATAATAACTTTGCATACAAATATGCTAGACTTTTATCCCCATCCCCCCACAACTTATAACTTGCTGCCTTAATTTACATCTTTTTAAAATCATGTTACTCAACATCTAATTGTAGCTATAGACATCACTGACCATTTTGAGTTATAACCTTTATACTAGAGATTTAAAAGACTATATGCCACCATTACATTAGTAATATATTCTGAGTTTGAAAGTGAAATTGCCTCTACAGGTTCTAAATTTGATTCTGAATTTACTTCTACCAGTGAGTTTTATTCTTTTGCATATTTTTATCTGGTAGTTATCTTACCATATTTCTTGGGTCCCTGTATTGACCTGTGCCATTTGGTGAAACAGTTGCCTCTTCCAATTTTATGGGGTAACTTTCATAAGGAGATATTTTCCTGTAGATGGATCCTAGGGTGGTAATTGGGTAGGGTGCTTTGGCTTTGGTTCTAGGTAGGTGCAGCAGTGTAGTCTCTGTGTAACTTCTTTAGCTGTAGTCAACATCCGACGTTACTGTCTCAGTGACTTAGGCTATGGGTGTTTACAAAGTTGGTGTGCTACTCCAGTACTATGTTGGTGCCACCAAGCAAGCCAGTCCTCTGGTCCTGGGGGGCATGCACAAGGCATGAGTGACAGTTCCAAGCCATGCACGTGGTATATGCCTGTAATCCCAGCAATTTGGGAGGCTGAGGCTGGAGGATCACTTGAACCGAGGAGTTCAAGTCCAGTCTGGGCAACATAATGAGACCCTGCATGTTTTTGTTTGTTTTAAAGTGCAGTGGGCCAGACACAGTGGTTCATGCCTGTAACCCCAGCAATTTGGGAGGCCAAGGCAGAAAAACTGCTTGAGGTCAGAAGTTCAAGACAAGCCTAGGCAATATAGTGAGATCCTGTCTACCAAAAATAGAAAAATTAGCCGGCATGGTGGTGCATGCCTGGATTTCCAGCTACTTGGGAGGCTAAGGCAGGAGAACTGATTGAGCTTGGGAGGTAGAGGCTGCAGTGAGCTAAGATTGCACCACTGTACTCCAGCCTGGGTGACAGTGAGGCTGTGGGTAAAGCCACCACGCAAGCGATCTTGATGCCAAAGGTGTATGTCCAAAGCATGGTTGTTCAAGCAAATGAAAAGGCAGTGTCACCAGGAGCAGAGCAGAACTACCAGACAGCCTGGCCCTCAGACCCTGCAGGGTACACATGCAAAGCATGGTGGTTCTGTAGGTTGCATCATTGGATACACACCAGTCCACTGGCTCTGGAAGGCGCACACAAAAAGCACCAGTTCAGCCAGTTGTAGGGACAGTGTCATCAGGGGTGGGGATGCTGGGTGGGCTGGTCCTCAGGACCTGTGGTAAGAGTACAAATCCATTCGTCATGGGGGTGGTGCTGGCAAGAGTGGGGCAACCAAGTGGGCCCATCCTCAGGCCCTCAGGGAGGGCACACATCTGATGATCACAAGAGCTGCACTGTCAGGGGTGGGGCTGCTGAGCAGGCTGATCCTCAGGCCCTAAGACATTTCTTTGGCAAAATGTCTATTTAAGTCTTTTGCCCATTTTTAAAACAAATTATTTGCTTTTTTGCTATTAAGTTGTTTAGACTCCTTATATATTCTGGACATGAACCCACTGACAGATGCATAGTCTGCAAATATTTTCTCCCATTTACAGTTTGTCTCATCATTCTGTTGATTAGTTCCTTTGCTGTGCAGAAGCTTTCGAGTTTGATGCATTTGTCTATTACTGCTTTTGTTATCTGTGTTTTAGGGGTCAGAGTCAAGAAATCAATGTCCAAAACAGTATCATAGAGTTTTTCCCCTATGTTTTATTCTACAGTTGTCCCTCAGTATCCATGGGGATTGGTTCCAGAACCACGCTGAGAAAACAGAATCTGTACATACTCAAGTCTGATGGCCGGCCCTGCAGAACCCATAGGTACAAAAAATTGGTCCTCCATAAGGGTGGATCTTGCATCTCACAAATACCATATTTTTGATCCACATTTGGTTGCAGATGTAGATCCCACTGATATGTACGACTGTATTTATTTTTTAAAACCCACGTATAAGTGGACCTGCACAGTTCAAACCTGCGTTCAAGTTTAACAGTTTCAGGTCTTATATTTAAGTCTTTAACCCACTTGAGTTGGATTTTTTACGTGGGGTGAGATATGGTACCAATTTCATTCTTCTACATGTGAATATCCAGTTTTCCCAACATCATTTATTGAAGAGACTGTACTTTACTCATTGTGTATACTTGGCACCTTTGTTTAAAGTCAACTGACCATAAATGTATGGGTTTACTTCTGAGCTTTTAATACTTTTCCAGTGGTTAATATATATTTTCTTCTGCCAGCTCCACGCTGTTTTGATTACAATATCTTTCTAATATATTTTTAAATCGGGTAGTGTGAGCCTCCAGCTTTGTTCTTTTTGTTCAAGATTGCTTTGGCTATTTGGGGTCTTTTGTATATTCATATGAATTTCAGGATTTTTTTTTATTTCTGTGAAAAATGAAAATGGAATGTGAGAGGGATTGCACTGAATCAGTGAATCACTTTGGGCAATATGGAGATTTTAACAATATTAATTTTTCCAATCCACTAACACAGGACATCATTTGTTCATTTGTGTTGTCTTTGATTTCATCAATGTTTTATGATTTTTTTGTATACAAATTTTTAACATCTTTGGTTAAGTTTACTATAAAATAGTTTATATTTTTTGATGCTATTGTAAATGGGATGGTTTCCTTACTTTCTTTTCAGATAGTTCATTTTAGTTTATAAAATGTTACTGATTTTTAGGCTGGGTGCACTGGCACATGACTATAACTCTAGTACTTTAGGAGGCCAAAGCAGGAAAATCATTTGAGGCTAAGACTTCAAGACCAGCCTGGGCAACACAGAGAAAGAAGACTCTACCAAAAAAAAAAAAAAAAAACCCACAAAAATTTAATAGCCAGATGTGGGGGTGTGCACCTGCAGTCCTAGCTACTGAGGAGGCCGAGGTGGCAGGATTGCTTGAACCCATGAGTTCAAGGTACAGCGAGCTACGATCATGCCCCTGCACTTCAGCCTGACTGGCAGAGTGATACCCTGTCTCTATTTAAAAAAAAAAAAAAAAAAGGCAAGAAACACTGCTGATTTTTGTATGTTGACTTTGTATCCTGAAACATTACTGAAGCACATTACAGAATTTATGTATCAGTTCTAACAGTTTTTTAGTGGGGTCTTGAGGATTTTCTATACAACGTTATGCTGTTGACAACCACAATATCACTTCTTCCTTTTAAATCTGTATGCTTTTTATTATCTAATTTCTGTGGCTAACAATTCCAGTAATATACTGAATTGAAGTGTAACAGAAGCGGTGACAGTGGGTATCCTTTTCTTGTTCCTGATCCTAACAGAAAAGCTTTCAACTTTTCACCAATGAGTATAATGGCAGCTGTGGGCTTGTCACATATTGCCTAATTATATTGAGGAACACTCCTTCTACACCTAATTTGCTGACCTTTTATCATGAAAGGCTGAATTTCGTCAAATTCTTTATCTGCATATGTTGAGATGATAGTATAGTTTTTGCTATTCATTGTGTTAATATGGTAAATCACATTTATTGATTTGCATATGTTGAACCATCCAAGAATAAATCCCAACTGATCATGGTAAATGATCCTTTCAAATGTTGTATTGAATATGGTTTAATAGCATTTTGATGAGGATATCTGCACTATTCACAGTAGTAAAGACTACTGTGAATAGTGCTAGAATGAACGTACAGGTGCATGTGTCTTTTTGGTAGAACAATTTATTTTCCTTTGGGCATGCACCCAGTCATCGGACTGCTGGGTTGAATGGGAGTTCAACTCTTAGTTCTTTGCGAAATCTCCGAACTTCTCCATAGCAGCTGAACTAATTTTCTTGTAGTATTTTCGTATTGCTTTGCTATTAGGGTAATGCTGGCCTTGTAAAATGAGTTTGAGGTATTCTCTCCAGTTCAGTTTTTTGAAAGAGTTTGAGAAAGACTAGTATTCATTTTTCTTTAAATGTTTGGTAGCGTTGCATCCTGAAATTATCTGGTCCTAGACTATTCTTTTATGAAAGAATTTTTATTACTGGCCAGGCATGGTGGCTCAAGCCTGTAATCTCCTGAAGAATGTCCTATGTGCGCTTCAGATGAATGTGTATTCTGCTGCTGTTGATTGAAACGTTCTGTATATGTCTATTAAATGCATTTGGTCCAATATTTTCTTCAAATTCACTGCTTCCTTATTGATTTTTGGTGTGGATGGTCTGTTCATTGTTGAAAGTGGGGTACTGAAATCCCCTAGGATTACTGTATTGTAGTTTATCTCTCTTCAGATGTCTCAATATTTGCTTTATACATTTCAATGCTACAATATAAATACAAATATACAATGTTGGGTGTATATATATTTAAAATTGTTACATCCTTTTGATGACCAGACCCCTTTTTATCATTATATATTGACCTTCTTTATCTCATCTACAGTTTTTGACTTTATTTTGTCTGTTATAAGGATAGTGCTGCTGTCTCTTTAGGTTTTATTTGCATGGGCTATTTTTTTCCATCCCTTAATGTTCATTCTCTGTACACTGTTAAAGCTAAAGTGAGTCTCTGCAGGTAGCATATAGATGAGTCTCTCTTCTTTTAATGCATTCAGGCACTCTGTGTCTTTTAATTGGAGCATTTAATCCATTTACATTCAAACCAGTTATTGATAGGTAAAGATTTACTAGTGCCACTTTGTTATTTTATCGTTTTGTAGAGCCTTTCTTCCACTACTGCTGTCTTCCCTTGTGGTTAGATGGTTTTCTATAGTGGTACGACTTCCATCCTTTTATCTTTTGTGTATCCACTAAAGGTGGTCACCTTGAGGCTTACATAAAAGCCAGTCATATACTTAAAACTGGCTATTTTATGCTTATAAAAACTAAACTTTCGTTGCACGCATAAACCCTACACTTTTACTCACCCTTCATGTTTTATCTCTTTGATGTTACATTTTATATCTTTTTATAATTTGTGTCCCTTCACAAACTTTTGTAGCTGCCATTGTTTCAACAGTTTTGTATTTCAGCCTTTACACTAGAGATATCATTGATTTACACACTGGCATTACATAATTAGAATGTTTAAATTAGACAGTGTACTTACTTTTATCAGTGAGTTTTCTGCTTTCATATTCTCATGGTACCACTGTCCTTTAGCTTGAAGAACTTTGTTTAGAGAACTCTCAAGAAAGAAGTTCAAGAAAATACAGTTCTACTTTCCTGTAAGTCAGGTCTAGCAGTGCTGAATTCCCTTAGCCATTGTTTGTCTGAGAAAGTTGTTATCTCTCCTTTTCATTTTTGAAAGACAAAATTGCTGGGCATAGTACTATGGTTGGCAGGTCTTTTTTCTCAGAGGATTTTGAATCCCACTACCTCTGGCATGCAAGGTTTCTCAAGAAAAATCTGATGATAGTCTTGTGGGGGACCCTTGTATTTAACATGTTGCTTTTTCATTGTTGCTCTTTAAAAAATACTCTGTCTTTAACTTTTGACAAATTGATTATAACATACCTTAATATGGATCTCTTTGGATTGATAGTATTTGGTGTCCTTTGAATTTTCTAGATCTGGAGTTCTATTTCCCCAGACTTGAGTAGCTTCTGCCTTTACATCTTTGAAACTGTTTTCTCTCACTTTTTCTTTCTTCTCCTTCTGGTACTTTTTGAATTTATCTTGTTTCTCTATTTGGAACACACTTCCCCATTTCTTCATTTGCCTCTACCCTCTGTGTTTTCTGCACATTAGATAACCTAATAGCGTCTCCCAGTCCCGTTTCATGTAGAAGGACCTAACCAGTCAGTCTGGCCAGAAATTCTAAGGTATCTCTCAAACTTTTGTGTTTGTTCAAACTGCTGCCTTTGTTTTTTGTTGCCTCCAGGAAATTAGGATGTGCCAAGTTCTGTCAGTACCTCAAAACATTTAAGAGAGAAGTCATTCCCTCTAGACACAGCTAAAAAGGTTGAAGTGTTAAAAGTGTGTTCCAGTTCCTTCTATCGTCAGGGTGAAGCTGAAAGTAGGATTCTCTCTGCACTACGCTGGAGAAAGGAATTCTAGCAAACGCCTACATTTTAGATCAGACTGCATTATCTCATCTTAGGGGAAGAAAGTGGGCCCATTTATTTGTTTTCACTGGTCTAGAGACTCAGAAATTCAGTGTCCCATCAATTCCCAGAACTATATGGTTAAGGAGGCCATCTCTTGGGAGGGAGCTGTGGCAGTTGTGATCAATCCATGAATAAACTCCTTCCAGGGATAATCTATAGAGACAATCTGCTCTAGCTTTACTGCTGGAGCAAGTTAGATGAAAAAACTCAGGAAATGCTGGAACTCACAGTCAGTATCCCAGGGGTCTACTGTTTGTTTGCCTGTTGGCTACCAGATACAGACTAGAGAGGAGCCCAATCCTCAAACAACAGCTACAGAAGTACACAGACAAACCCCTTCCAGAAATTAACTGGGGAGTATGCTTTTTAACTACTTATCTGCATTGATCCAGGGGGCTGTAGTCCCTGGAAATGTCTGTGTGTTTAAAACCACCTCTTTGTTCTCTGTCACTGCAATTCATATTTTCTGAGATTTTATATACAGTATCTACTATTGCGTGTAATTATTTTGAGATTCATTCATGTTGTTACACGCATCAACAGTTTATTAACTTTTATTGGTGAGTTAAATATTCAATTATATGGATATACCACAGTGTGTTTAACCATTTTTCGGTTGATGAAAGTTTGAGTTGCTTCCAGTTTTTTGCTATTACAAATAAAGCTGCTATAAACATTAATAAAACAAACAAAGCAAAATGAAACAACAATCCCCGCAAAAAAATAAAAAGCCAGAGCTATATTAACAGACGGCAAGTACTGCTCACCAAACCCTTCCCATTATTTATATATGGTTTATATGGGTTAAAATAATAATATTTTATGGCATGTGAAAAATTATATAAAATTCAATTTTCAGTGTCCATTAATAAAGTTTTATTGGAATGCAAATTATAGCCGCACTTCTGCTACAACAGCAGAGCCAACTAGTTATATCAGAAACCATAAGCCTGAAAAGACAAAGACAATGTCCCTTTATAGAGAAAACTGGCAAACATTTATTATAGATAATTGGATTAGGTAAGCACTAATCAGAAATTATTTTAAAATCAGGTACAATTCAGAATTTGACCTTAACTTGGCCCAAGGAGAAATGAAAAGACCTTAAATAAAGAGGCAATAACTAAACAACATTTATATTCAGGAGCTATTCAAACAATAGAAAATGGTATATACCACAAATAAATATTTACCTGAATCACTAGGCTTAGCCATTTCATAACAGTGTTATTTCTAAAATGGATTCAACTAAGTGCACAATCACTATCTTGGATACAAATAAGGTTATTTCTTGTTTTTGATGTATGAAGATTGTATGTGTAATAAAAAATAATTGTGTAGCAGAATACCAATACAAAAAGAGTTTTCACAGTACTCACCTTTGGAAGGGCAGGCTTGGGTTTGAAATTTTGTTTCTCCTATAGAGATAAATCATTCATTAAAAAAAGCTACTGCATAAAACAAGAAGAAAACAAAAGCTACTGTAGAGAAGTAAGATTTCAAGGTCTCTCCTCAAACAACAGATTATATACCCACTACCAAGACTGTAAGTCTTCTATATGAAAACACTATCTGATTCAGCCAGGCAGGCACTTTGGGAAGGAAGAATAAACAAGGAAAAGACACCTGCCTTGTTATATAAGTATAAACAGATTTACACCTGATGATTAGTAACACTGTGTTGTACATTCTAAGCTACAGGTTCATTTTCTTCAGTTGTTAGTAGCTTCTTGTACCTACAGAAGACTTATTTCTATCATTTCAAGACTAAGTGAGATGTTTAAGTTTCATAAATTTTTTAAAAACGTACTTATCACCAAAATGTAATCTTCCATTTTGGTAATTAAAATTCTTCTATTCCACTCATTTTTTTTTCCTTATTCAAACCTCAATACCATACTTAAATCAAGTCTTTTTAATTTTATTTTTAGCTTTTTTCATAGTTACAGAAAGAAGGAATAAAGTCCAACGCTTATGAATATGGGCTGGGAAGTCAGAAAGACCTGGACAACAATCTATGGTCTACCATCTATTAAGGTATGATTTTAACATCTTTAACTTTTCATTATGTAATAATGTAAAACGGGGATGACAATACTACCTATAACTTAAAAGTTATTGTGAGGATTAAATGAGTTAATGTATACCTCTGGGGTACAGCAAGACCTACATAAATAGAACCTATTAACATTATTAAGCAGTGATTCAGACAAGGATTATGGAATCCAATTCAGTCACACCTCTAGCTAGTGGTCAAACGATATGCTTGGGAAATGTCTAAAATATGTTAATGCTAATAATTAAAAACTTTTTTTTCCTTTTTTTTTTCTCTCAGAGACAGGATCTTAATCGGTCGCCCAGGCTGAAGTGCAATGGCAAGATCATGACTCACTGCAGCCTCAACTTCCTTGGCTCAAATGACCCTCCTACCTCAGTCTCCTGAGTAGCTGGAACTACATGCATGCACTACCACACTTGGCTAATTTTTTTTCTTTTCCTTTTTTTTTGGAGAGATGGGGTCTCTATGAAGCATGGTAGAGCATGGTTATGGCTATGTCTTCAACTCTATAATCAGTTTATAAGAAATGGAAAGCTTGGATAAGTGTCATATATCACTCAACCATTCACCATTTATAGATTTTCTTGCCTAATTTGTTAAGACTGCTAGAATTAAAGGATACCTGTAGTAAAAATTCGGAATCCTAAAAGGAGCTAACGTTTTTTTCTTTCTCTGAAGGTAGGGCCTGTCTAAACAATAAGACCTTTATTATCATCTCCATAATAAATATATTCAGTCACGATTCTCCTGGTAATAAGGGGAGAAAATCAACAAAACACAAGCTTTACAACACATGAGATTCATGGCTGTAAATGCTACCTAAACACCTTTGAGTCTTGTTTCAGTCAAAATTCTTCCCATGAAAATAACACTTCACCATCTCCCTCCTTCATTTTTTCCCCTCCCTCCTTCATTTTTTCCTGCAAAAAATTTTAAACCAGCAAAAAAAAAAAAAATCACATTACTGATCAGTACTGACGTGAGAATTCCATGGGCTCTCTCCAGGAGTTTGCTGCTAGTTGAATTAGCAAATATTCCATCTTTATCAAGCAAGGAGGTGCTACTTGATAGTCTGCTCTGGCGAATCCCAGTTCTGCCATTCCAGGCAATATCAAATGTATCACTGTAAAAAATAGAATTTGCTTTAGTTAATCAAGACGTCTCTAATTAACACCATATTGCTTAAATAAAATAAAACTTTAAATACTAAAGTTAAATTTTAGAAAAACAATGATTTCATGCAAATAATTGCCAATCAGTTGGGACTAACCTTTGTCTCATTCAGAACAAATTCCTATGAATTCCATCATATTCACATACAAATGTGCATGTAGATGAGCACATCATGTAGCTGACATCTTTAAATATATTATCATTCAACAACTAGTAACTAATATAATGGATTATAATATCTTCCCTCTTTGTTAGATTTTAGAATTTTCAAATGCTACTGTAGGAATCTGTAATCCTAATAGACTATCCCATCCTATGGAATATCTAATTTCCTCCTGAAAGGTCTTATTCACACACACACACACTCACTACTCACACACGCATTAAACTTACTAAGTCCTATGAGACTCTAGACACTGCAGATATAGCAATGAACAAAACATAAAATTACCAGTGATTATAACGTAATAATTAATGGAGGGCTCTCCAGGTAAAGTACGTAATAATCAATGGAGGGCTCTCCAGGTAAAGTAGTAGTATCCAACAACAAATGAATGGATAAAGAAAATGTGGTATATACACACAATGGAATGCTATTCAGTCATTAAAAAAAGGATAAAGTCCTATCATTTGGACAACATGGACAAACATAGAGTACATTATGTTAACTGAAATAAGCCAGACACAGAAAGACAAACACTGCATGAACCCACTTATATGTGGAATCTAAATAAGCTGCTCTCACAGAAGTACTGAATAGAACAGTGATTACCAGAGACTGGAAAAGGTAACAAGGTGGAGCGGTATAGTAAGGGGAGAGGTTGGTCAATGGGCATGAAGTTACAGTAAGACAAGAGGAATAAATTCTAGTCTTCTATTGAACAATGGAGTGATTATAGTTAACAATAAGGTATTATACACCTGAAAATAGCTAGAAAAGAAAATTTTGAAAGAGAAATGTTCCCACCACAAAAAAAGGATAAATATTTGAGATGATGAATACGGTAATTACCTTAATTTGATCATTATACAATGTATACAGGTATCAAAACATCACACTGTACCCTATAATATGTATAATTATTATGAGTGAACTAAAATTTTTTTAAAAGAAATATCAGGAGATAGCTACTTACAACAATTTCACATTTGTCCATATTTATAAATCTCAGCTTCCATTTGCTTACAGCATTTATTCAAGATATATAAATGGCATGTAATCAACAAACCCTTTAGAAATGCTTGTATTTTCACTATTTTGTGCTAAACCATTAAAAAAAGTCAATGAATCATTATCCCTAAGAAAATGTGTCTTCCCAAATGGGAGAATCATATTGCACTTAAGATGGTTTGTGTGTGCACTTATATTTTTCTCATTAAAAAAAATGCATGCTACTCTGGCTTTAGTGGGAAAAAAAAAAAGAAAACAAAAGGAGAAAGAGAGAGTGAGAGGAAGGAAGGAAGCAAGTGAGGGAAGAAGGAAAGCAGGAAGGAAGGAAAGAACGAAGAGAGGGAGGGTGACGGAGGAAAAAATGTAGCAGAAAAATAGATTCCTGGTGAAGATGCTGTGAAAACTGTTGAAATGACAACGTATTCTGTGGTTAAGGACTGCTGAGGAAACAATTCTTTTAAAAAAAGGCAACAGAGGATTCAAAGCATTACATAAGTTGAGCTGATAAAGCAGTGGCAGGGCTTGAGAGGATTGACTCCAATTCTGGAGTTCTACTGTGGTTAAAATGCTATCAAACAGCACTGGATGCTACAGAGAAATTTTTCCTATAAAGATGAGGCACCTGATGTAATAAATTTCATTGTGTTATTTTAAGAAATTGCCATAGCCCCTCCAATTTTCAGCATCCACCACCTTAGTCAGCAGCCATCAACATCAAGGAAAGACCCTCTACCAGCAAAAAGATTATGACTCACTGAAGGCTCAGATGATTGTTAGTTTTATTAGCAACAAAGTATTTTTTAATTAAGGTATGTATTTTTTAAACATAATACTATTGCACAATTGACAGACTACAGTATAGTGTAAATGTAACTTTTATATGCACTGGGAAACCAAAAAATTTGTGTGATTTGTTTTACTGAGAATTCGTTTTATTGTGGTGGTCTGAAACTGAACCAGAAACCCATATAGACCACTTCAGGTATCCAAAATGGAAAGTACAAAGAAAGAAACACGAACTAGAAATTAGGAAACTTAAAACCACTAACTGCTTTGTGAAATGAGGCATATCGCGGTTTCTTTTTTATATAATCAAGAAAATTGGGTTCTCATCTGATGACCAGGGTAAGAATACTGCCAACAGATGAAACTGAAGGTACACAGGTCAAGTTTAACTATCTAATTTATTTTGGGGTAAAATTTAACATGAAAATATGGTGGTAGATATCATAATTAGTCAAATACTACTGTTAAGAAAACAAAGGACATATAATATAAAGATAGCAAATAGTTTAATTTGCGGCATTCGAAGTGAATATATTTGTGGCTAGATACTTGGGCTGTGACAAATCTTGCATATGAAGTTATTGAACCTAGACTTTTAATAGACAATAAAGAGTCATGAAAAAGTTATTGAGCAGACAAGTGACAATTATGTATTAGAAAGACATAGTAACTCAATTGGAAAAAATGATCAGTGAAGTTATACCTTCATTTTAATGACAGACCATCCTTATTACCAGAGTATTAGGAAGCTCAATTTTTTGATGATGTTTAAAACATAGAGAATGCATTCTAGAAACAATGTTCTTCTCCTCATATAAATTACAATCTTTATCAAATAGTATACATAAAAAACAAAGAGACTTTATGAACTCATAAAATTATTTATATTTGTTACTGTCAAATTGTTCTCAGGAATTCGTCATTGAAAATAGTAAAAGGTAAGCTTTGGTAATCGCACTCACCCAAAAAAGGTATTAGATGGTTTGATGTAAATCAAACTATTCAATTATTACTTCCCAATAAGATTTCTCCACAGGAAGCAGCAGAATAACCCTTTAATTTTGTAAAAGATATAAAATGCACGAAGGGTCTCAGCAATTAAAATATATGAGCTCATTTTAAATCATTCTGAAGAAACTTTTTCAAAATTGTAAAGCCGTTTTACCAGAAGCAACTGTAAACAAATTTTGTTAACTTTAACCTATTAGTGTGTTATTACATCACTTATAAAGGATTTAAGAAATAAAACAATGCCTGAATTACTTCGTACTTTTAAAGTCACAAAAGTATCAACAAGAATGCTAGTTATTTCTTCTATATGTCTTTGAAAACATAAACCAAACACACTTACTGTTGGTTTTTTTCATTTAGAGCATTCATGCCCTGGAGATCAGAAAGAGGTGTTCTGGGATTTTTCCGGGTTATACCTAGCAAAATTTTAAAAACAGAACATTTCAAATGAGTGTGAAGAAAAATGAAACGTGAAACAATTTTTCTAAAGACAAATGAAATTTAATAACGAGTATTTGCTAAATATTTCAGAAATATCTAAATAATTATATGACCCATCTCATAACTGTCACAGATCTTAGTTAACAATGAACCCAATTAGAAAATTTAATGATGAAATCTTTTATTTCTTCTTTCACTGAATCATTAACTTCAGGAAATACAAGGGTGACTGGACTGAAGGCCTAGAAGTGTACAAGTTCATTTTTATTTTTAGGTTCGGGGAGTACACATGAAGATGTATTACAAAGGTAAACTCATGTAATGGGGGTTTGTTGTACAAATTATTTCGCCCAGGTATTAAGCCTAGTACTCAATAGTTATTTTTTCTGCTCCTCTCCCTCCTCCCAATCTCCACCTTCAACTAGACCTCACTGTCTGTTGTTTCCTTCTTTGTGTTCACAAGTTTTTATCATTCAGCTCCCACTTATAAGTGAGAATATGCAGTATTTGGTTTTCTGTTCCTGCATTAGTTTGCTAAGGACAATAGCTTCCAGCTCCATCCATGTTCCCACAAAACACATGATCTTGTTCTTTTTACGATTATACAAGTTCATTTCTTATTTTGATGCATCCTTTTTTAGCAATATGTTTCTGACATGTTCAGATAAATACAATACAATGAGTGTCAATGTACTGAGAATTAACATTACAGATAAATACAATGAATATAAAAGACAAATTGCTTAAGAATTACCAATATTTTTAAAATGTAATGTTCTTCAAATCATATGATAAACATGTAAGTTCTATAAACATAAGGCTATCAATTTTTATAACACACACAAACATTTAATATAGATAAGATACACTGGCAAAAAAGAAGTAAAAGTATCTCTATTCAAGATGACAATCTTGTAGGTAGATAAAAAAAAAGCTCATTTGAACTAATAAACGAGTTCTACAAAACTACTGGAAACAAATAAATATACAGTGGTGGCCAGGCAGGGTCGCATACGCCTGTAATCCCAGCACTTTGGGAGGCCGAGGCAGGCAGATGACTTGAGCTCTGTATTTCAAGACCAGCTGGCCAACTTAGACTTCATCTATACTAAAAATAAAATGTATATAAAAGTGCTTAGAAGAGTGCTTGGCACATAGTCAACACTATATCCACATGAAGNGTGACAGACTGGATTAAGAAAATGTGGCACATATACACCATGGAATACTATGCAGCCATAAAAAAGGATGAGTTTGTGTCCTTTGTAGGAACATGGATGCAGCTGGAAACACTCATTCTCAGCAAACTATCGCAAGAACAGAAAACCAAACACCACATTTCTCACTCATAGGTGGGAATTGAACAATGAGATCACTTGGACACAGGGTGGGGATCATCACATATGGGGGACTGTTGTGGGATGGGGTACGGGGGAGGGATAGCATTAGGAGATATACCTAATGTAAATGATGAGTTAATGGGTGCAGCACACCAACATGGCACGTGTATACATATGTAACAAACCTGCATGTTGTGCACATGTACCCTAGAACTTAAAGTATAATAATAATAAACAATAAATAAATAAAGGATATATACATTTAAAATTAAAAAAAAGAGAGAGAAACAGGTCTTTTCTGGGCAGAAGCGTGAAGAGCCAGTGTGCGCTTTGCAACACTCTCCTTTCCTGCTGGCATGGTGAATGGGGCTTCTCCATCAGCCCAGGTCCCTGATGGAATCTCATTGGTGACCCATTATGGACCTGTAGAGAGAGAGCAATGAATAATCTTCTGTTATCTGAAGCTATTGAAGTTTGGGGTTATCAACATAGTCTGATTGATAAGGAAATCATGTTAAAGCTTATGTATTAAAGTGTAATAGAAATGTGACAAAGGAGATTCCTCAAGAGGAAAGGACTTGAAGATTTCTTCTATGTTTGTTTTAACCTTAAGAACTATTGGGGCCAGTAAATGTACAGAGCTTTTAAAAAGTGTTAAAATGCCCAGGACAAGTTCCCTAAAGCCTCTTTTTTATTTTGTTTTTAATTATGGTAGATGTGCATAACATAACATTTACTATTTAAACTATTGTACTGTTAAGTGGACAGCTCAGTCGCGTTAAGGACATTCACATTGTTGTGTAATCATCATCACCACCCATCTCCACAACTTTTTCATCATCCCAAACTGAAACTTCATGCCCATAAAACAGTCACGCCTGCCCATTCCCTCTTCCCACCTTCTACTCCACCCTGCCCCTGGCCATTCTCCTTTCTGTATGATTTTGACTACTCTAAATAACTCACGTAAGTAGAATCATACAATGTTTGTCCTTTTGTGTCTGGCTTATTTAAATCCTCTTTTTTTTTTTTTCATTTTTGGTAGAGAAGATTGGATTTCAGTTTTTGCTGGCAACTCCTATATCTGTTTAGCTATTTTGAGGACAGTCTTTGCTCCAAGAAGAAAGAGGGATGACAAGAATCCGTGTTAAGGACTGACTCTGGCTGTGGGTTGAGGGGGCTTCATGCTTTTCAGGCCAGAGGTCAGCAACCCTTCCCAGCTGAAATGTGAGTTCCAAGCTCCCCTTGGGTCAGGGGTTAGGGGTGCTTTCAAACCCAGAGTGATAAAGTTCTGCCTTCTGCTCATACAAGGAAAGGATTGCCATAGTCTACAAGCTGCGGGAGAGAGGGAGTTTTGATTTCTTTTAGTAGCAAAGGTTGGCCCAGTGTCAGCAGATAGTTCTGGCTTTCAGAAGGGTTTGTAACAATGGTAACAGATCCTGAGGTCATACTCAATCATCCTGTGGCCCATCAGCGACAGAGGGAGTCTTGTTTATCATTCTTTTTGCTTGAAGAAAAGTGTCTTGTCAGAAGTTGTGGGGAGATGTTATTACTTTTTTGGTGATTTCTTTTCCTTTCCTTTCTTTTCTGTTCTATGGAAATACCATATCAATAGAAATACCAGGTTTAACATGCACAAAGTCATGAAAACCAATGATGCCAGATGGCACCGACTTTTGCTTTTCTTTTCTTCAGAATTGCACTTGTTAGAAGCACATGTGTAGTCTAAGATGGACATCAAAGAGGTGGAGGATAGTGGTGGGAGTAGGGTCAGAGGATGACAGAGGATACAAACTTAACTGCACTGATGTTGTCTCTGAGTTCCTGTTCAAGAAGGCAGGCAGCTTGTGGAGGAGATGGGTGAGTCCTGGAGGTCCCTGTGGAAATCTAGCTTTTGCATGTTCTCTTTTTTTTTTTTTTTTTTTTTTTTGAGGTGGAGTCTCGCTCTGTTGCCCGGACTGGAGTGCAGTGGCCAGATCTCAGCTCACTGCAAGCTCCGCCTCCCGGGTTTACGCCATTCTCCTGCCTCAGCCTCCCGAGTAGCTGGGACTACAGGCGCCCGCCACCTCGCCCGGCTAGTTTTTTGTATTTTAGTAGAGACGGGGTTTCACCGTGTTAGCCAGGATGGTCTCGATCTCCTGACCTCGTGATCCGCCCGTCTCGGCCTCCCAAAGTGCTGGGATTACAGGCTTGAGCCACCGCGCCCGGCTAATATTAATTTTTTTGTGTTCATATGCTTTAGGTTTGTCTCTTGTAAGCATTCTACAGCTAAATTTTGCTCATCTTCCTTAATTCATAATGTTTTTTAAACTGTTTAGTCCATTTTAACTCCGTTTTAACTTACTGCTACAATGGATACATCTGGAATTTTTTTCTGACATTAGTTTATATTTTTTTATTTACCTTAACTATTACATGCTTTTATTCAGGATTCTATTGTTTTCTTTGTATTTTGACTTCTTTTGTTCCACAAATTGTATACACTCTCTGCTTTATTTATCCTTTAATGTTTAACACACTCATGAATTCTAAACTAATAATCTCTTCTCTTTCCCTGAAGAGTACAAGAACATTCAAATGTTTTAAAGTCATCTCCTTCTCATTAGGGATGTTATTGCTACCCAATACTTACTTTCACTTTGTTTCGTTTCCTTCATCAAGCACATTAGGTATAAGTTTTATAAAACTGTTGCTTATTTAGATTTATATATACATTTATCAAGTTCTTTATTAACTATCAAAACTTTCTAGTGGGTTCAGCTTCTTTCTCAACTAAATTTTAAAAAATATATATAGGTGAACATCTGTTCAGATTACTATCTAGCTTTATTAATTGCTATCATTCATATTTGCCTGGTACATCACGTCCATCCTTTTATTTTCACCACTTTAATTAAAAATCATGTAGCTATCACTTAAACTATTGAAAAATTCATTGAGAGTTTAACTGGTGAGTATAAACCATTTACATTAATTTTAAATAATACTTGTTTCTGGCATTTTATTTCATGTTTTTCATTTATTTTACTCTTTCATTTTTTCCCTTCTTGGTTTTCACCTTATAAGGTTTCTTATGCTACCTTAAAAGATAAAAATTGTTATTACTGTGGTTGCCCTTAAGGCACATGTTCAATTTATTTACCTATACTGATTTCCTAAACTTGAAAAGATTATGTTAATTCAAGAGCAGTAGAGCTCCCCACTTTCCCTTCAGTTTTCACCAAAATGCATGCCAGTATCTTCTATATTTGTCTCTGCAAACCATCTGCAACCAGTAGTTCTGATCATATACAATTTTTTATTTTGGATATTCTTAGTTTCACGAAAAATAATCTAGGTATTTACTTGTAACTTGTATCAGGCTTAATGACATATAATTAAACATTTTTTATTGGACTAAAAATTTCAAACAGTTAAACATATATATGTTAAGTACATAGTTAAATAAGTTTTGCTAAATGCATTCACCACACTAATAACCACCAAAGAAAGATACAAAACATTTCCATCATCGCCAAAGTTGCCTCATGCCCCTTCTTGGACAATCTCCCACATGTACTTATGGGTCAAGACAATCACTAACTTGCTCTCCATCCAGATTGGCTTGTATCGTCTAGAACTTTATATAAATGGAATAAAACAGTATGCTTTGAGGATAGGCCTTCCCTTAGCATAATACTTTAGAGATTCATCTGTAAAAGTCTTTTGTGAATATATACTTTGATTTCTCAGGTAAATAACTGAGATTTGAATTCATGAAACATATGGGAAAAATATGCTTATCTTTATAAAACTGACAAACTGTTTTCGGAAATGATACCATTTGACACTACCAAGAGACAGTATGAGAGCTCCAGTTGCTCCACATGCTTATCAGTTAGTATTTCAACTTCTTACATTTTAGCCCCTATAGAAGGTATTAGTGACCTTACTCAGATTACAATTTGTCTTTCCATAATGAATAACAAAGTTGAACATCTTTCATGAGAACACAGACAAATCTTCTTTTGTGGAAGTGTATGTTCAAATCTTTTGCCCATTTAAAAACTGGCCTGTTTATCTTATTATTGTAGAGTTTTTATATTTTGTTTTCAAGTCCATTATCAGGTATGAATATTACAAATTGTAACAAATACTGTTTCCCAGGCCATGGTATGTTTTTTGTTTTCTTAACAGCAGTTAAGAAAAGTAGTTTTCAAATTGGCTAACTCCAATTTGTCAATTTTTTCCTTTTATAGTCAGTCTTATGTCTTAGATATCTAAGAAACTTTTGCCTGTTGCAAGATTACAAAAATTTGTTTCTCAGGTTTTCTATTTTAATAAAAAATTAATAATTTTGGTCCTTACAAAGAGCTGTATGACACATTTCAAAGTTAAATTACATGTATAAGGGTCAAAGTTCTCTTATACCTTATAGATATCCTGTTGTTCTAGTGCTATTTGTTTAAAAGACTACCCCTTACCCCAACTAAATTATCTTGGTGCCTTAACAGAAAATCAACTGACTGTTTATGTGTAGATCTACTTCTGTATTTTGTATTTGGTTCATTAATCTCTTGATCCTTAACAACAACAGAACAATGTCATGAATATTTTAGTCTCAAAATCACATACTGTAAATTATCCAGCTTTGTTCTGTTTAAAAATTGTTTTGGACAGTTTGGGTATTCTACATTTCTCTATAAAGTTTAGATTCAGCTTGTTAATTTCCACCAAATACCTGCTATTATACTTACTGGGTTGCATTCAATCTATAGATCCATCTGAGAGAGGGCTACATCTCAAAAATACAAACTTAAATATGTATCTCTCTTCACAGTATTCTTCAATTTCTCCTAGTAACGTACAACTCTTACACATATTTGTTAAATTTATCCCCAAGTATTTCATGTTTCTGTTAATTATCCACTGCATATTAAATTACTCCAAAATCCACTACTTTAAAACAAGTTATCATCTCAAATAGTTTTTAGAGGAACAAGAATTCAGGAGTGGCTTAGCTGGGTGGTTCTGACTCAAGGTGTCTCAAGAGGTTGTATTCAAGCTACCAGCCAAGGCTGCAGTCATCTCAACATTGAAATGAAGGATCCACTTCTAAGGTCACTCACATAGCTGGTGACAAGCCTCAGTTCATACTGAGGTTTGGCTACTCACAAATAGCATCTTGTTTCTCCAAGAGACAGCGATTTCAGAGAAGGCTAGCAAGTGAAGCAGTACTCCAGAAGGAAATTGCAGTCTTTTACAGCAATCTTAAAAGTGACATACCATCATTTTTGCCATGTGCTTTCTGTCACATAGACTAACTCTTGTAAAATACAGGAGAAGCCGGGCGCGGTGGCTCAAGCCTGTAATCCCAGCACTTTGGGAGGCCGAGACGAGCGGATCACGAGGTCAGGAGATTGAGACCATCCTAGCTAACACGGTGAAACCCCGTCTCTACTAAAAAAATACAAAAAACTAGCCGGGCGACGTGGCGGGCGCCTGTAGTCCCAGCTACTCTGGAGGCTGAGGCAGGAGAATGGCGTAAACCCGGGAGGCGGAGCTTGCAGTGAGCTGAGATCCGGCCACTGCACTCCAGCCTGGGCGACAGAGCAAGACTCCGTCTCAAAAAAAAAAAAAAAAAAAAATACAGGAGAAGACTATAAAAGCTTGTGACATCTAGGAGGCTGGCCGCCATAGATGTATAGTAAATGGAATTTGTAAATCATTTTCTAAGTGCTCATGGCTAGGGTATTACAATTTTCTATAATTACTTGGTATCCTGTAAAATGTTAAACTCACTTTTAGTTTTAAGAGCACTTTTCCAATGAATTTGCTGACTATTTGTTTTCAATCTATGTACAATTTCTTTTTGTTGCCTATTGCACCACCTGCGACCTTTAGTAAATGTCAAATCTGAGTGGCAAAAAATGTCCTTGCCTTGTTCTTAATGTTAGGGAAAAAAAAGTATTCAATCTTTCACTATTAAGTATGAAGTTTGCTGTAGGATTTTCATGCATGTTCTTCATAAAGTAGAGGAAGTTGGTCTCTATTCCTGGGCGACTAAAGTTTTAAAATAGAATGAGTGTGGTGTTAAGACAAACTTTTCCTCCATCTACTGAGACGATCATATGTGGCTTTCTTTTTATATGGTTAACATGGTCAAACCAACATTTCTCATCCCTGGAATAAATTCCATGTGGTCTTCATGTATTATCTTTAATACACTGCTGAATTCAGCCAGCTATTATTATTTTTATATCCACCATCATGAAGTTATATTGGTCCGTAGTTTTTTAAGACAGATGTTTTGGTAACAGAATAATAACACTGGCCTCATGAAATGATTTGGATAGTGTTCCCTTCTCCTCTGTTTTTCGAAAGAGTTGAAGAGAACTGGTAGAATAGTCATTTCTTAAATAAAATTACTAATGAGCCTATCTGGGCCTGAACTTTGTGTGGGGAGAAAATTTTAGTTAAGAATTCAATATTGTAAAAAGATATCGTACTATTCATATTTTCTGTATTTTCTTGGGTTGATTTTAATAACTGTTGACATTCAAGGAATTTTTCCATTCATGTCAGTTGAACTGATTGCCATAAATGTTCATAATCTCTTTGTCAAACTTCTGATTTCTGTAGAAATTATAATTGTGGCCACTTTTTCATTCTAGGTAATAGCTTTGTGTCTTCTCTTACTTTTCTAGATCAGAATGGCTATAACTGCACTGTCCAATACAGTAGCCACTAGCTATATGTAGCTATATGAACTCATTAAACAAAACAAGAACTTCAGTTTCAGCTGCACCAGACACAGTTCGGTGCTTAACAGCCACATGTGGCTAGTAGCTACAGTACTGACAGTGTAGCTGGAGAACATTTCCACATCGCAGAAAGTTCTACTGCAACATGCTGGGCTAGAAATTTATCAGCTTCATTGTTCTTTTCAAAAAAACAGCTTTAGGCCAGATGTAGTGGCTCACATCTGTAATCCTAGTACTTTGGCAGGAGGATTGCTTGAAGCCAGGAGTTTGAGACCAACCTGGACAACATAGTGAGACTCCATTTCCACAAATAAAAATTTTAAAATTAGCAGGGCATGGTGGCATGCACCTGTAGACCCAGCTACTTGAGAGACTGGGGTGGGAAGATCACTTGAGCCGAGGAGGTCAAGGCTGCAACAAGCCATGATTGTGCCATTGCACTCCAGCCTGCATGACAAAACAAGCTCCTATCTCTAAAATACGAAACAAAACAAAGCAAAACAGTGGCATGCACCTGTAGCCCAAGGTGCTTGGGAGGCTGAGGCATGAGAATCACTTGAACCTGGGATGCAGAGGTTGCAGTGAGTCAAGGTGGTGCCACTGCACTCCAGCCTGAGCAACAGAGCCAGACTCTGTCTCAGAAAAAAAAAAAAAGTTTTATTTACTTCCTTCTATTTATTTGGAGTCTAATATGCTCTTTTCTTCCTAGCTTAAGGTGAAAGCCTAAATCACTGATTATTTTACCTTACTTTTCTAATTTAAGAATTTAAAGCTGTAAGTTTTCTCCTAAGTACTTCTTTATTTGTATTCCATAAGTTGTAATACGTTGTGTTTCCATCATCTTTCAGATCAAAAAACTTCCAAGTTACCCTTATGAAATTTTTTCAACTGACCCTTATGAAATTTTTTCAACTCATTAGTTACACATACATTTTATTTTTCAAATATTTGAAGGTTTCTCAGATATATCTGTTATTGATTTGCATTTAATTCCATTTTGATCAGATAATCCACTAAATTTTCAATGATCTGAATGACCATACTGATACTTGAGGTTAGGGACATTAAAGTAGGCACTGTCAGCAAGGTGAGGGTAATGAGGTGGAGTAAGCCCTCAGCCCTTCCCTGGCAATTGCTGATCCTTCATCTTGCTGATGCACATTATATTCTCAATCATCCCAAACAGGACTGAAGGCCAAAAGAATGGGTTCAAATTAAAGTCCGATTCTTCTTCTCTACCCGTTCTCCTTCTGCCATCTGATTCCTTCTTTCTACAGCTCCTGTCATTTCTGGAAGTGGGCTGTAGCTCATGCTCCCCAAAACTTCAATTTCTCCTTACTCCTCTAATTTCCTCCCTGAGAAATTTCAGAGAAGAGCCACTTTGGAGAGAAGGCGGGAGCACCAGAAACAAAGAGAAGGAGGAAAGGCCACAATATCTTTATGTCTTAATATTGAAGGTCACACACTGTCACTTCTGCCACATTCCATTTCTTGGAAGCAAGTCACTAAGTACAGCACATGCCTTACGAAGGGGGGAGTATCAATTTGTGGACCTATTTTAAACCATCAAAATAACGTCAGATTTTTTACTTTAAACAGTCTTTTTCTAATTAAGAGAAGGCAAGAAAATATGTGTAGTCATTTATATTTTTACACACATTTATTAGTTGTGCCTTCTTTATTCCTTCCAGTAATTCATGCATGTATCAGCAAACTAGAGTCCATGGCCTAAACCAAACCCACTGCCTGTTTTTGTATGACCTATGAATGGCTTATATAGTTTTTAACTGAGGAGAAAAGAAGAACATTTTGTACCATGTGAAAATTGTTTGAAATTTAAGTATCAATGTCCGTAATAAAGCTTTATTGGAACACAGCTATACTCATTTATTTATGTATTGTCTATGGCTCCCTTCACAGAAGAGTTGAGTAGCTGCAACAGAAACCATACTGGCCTACAAAGCCTAAAATATTCACTGTCTGCTCTTCGCAGAAAAATTTTGCCAACCCCTACTATAGACCCAAGTTACGATCCTGTGATGATTTCCCTTGAGCATGAAGAATTTCTATTATCATTTCCCATATAATACATATGGTGACAAATTCTCAGACTCCATTAGTCTGAAAATGTATTTCACCTTCATTTTTGAAGGATACTTTTGCTACATGATAACAGGACATTGTGGATAACACATCACAGCAACAGTAGATACACTGTTAGATTCTTCTGAAGATTGTTAATTTTTCTTCTATCAGTTAACTTGTCTGGACCCAAACTGCAAATACAGAAATTCTGGCTCAAATTTTTTTGGGGATGTGGGGAAATGACACATTAAACATGATTTTTTGACACCTTTTGGCCTCCATTATTTTTACTGAGAAATCAGGTGTTAATCATCTCATTATTCCCCTGTATTTAATATGTACATATTTTCCAGGCTGCTTTCAAGATTTTCTCTTTACCTTTAACATTTTAATCTATAATGTGCCTAGGTGTAGTTTTCCTTCGTATTTACCTGGCTTTGTGGTCACTGATCTTCCTGGATCTGTAAGCTAGTATTTGTTTGTTTTGAGACAGAGCGAAGGCTGGAGTGCAGGGGTATGATCTCAGCTCACTGCAACCTCTGCCTCCCAGGTTCAAGCAATTCTTGTGCCTCAGCCACACGAGGAGGCTGGAATTACAGGCGTGCACCACCACGCCTGGCTAAACTTTGTATTTTTAGTAGAGACAGGGTTTCACTATGTTGGGTTTTTTTTTTTAACCAAATAAGGGATGTTTTCTGCCACTGTCTTCAAATAATTTTCGACCCCTTTATCTCTCATTTCCTATGGGACTCCAATTAAGGCAGAAAGACTTCAGTTTTTCCCACACAAGCTAAGCACAAGCAGAAAATTTCCTCAGTTTTTCTAAAAAGCAGCAAAGTTGCAAATCTCAGCTATTATAGTTATGTCTTTCAAGGATTATCTTTTATTTGGTTTCCACTTTTTTTTTTTAAATACGGTTCCTGGGGTCTTCCCTGCATACTCACAGCAGGCAGCCAGGGATTTGTGCAGAGTTCATACTTTAATTTGGGTTTTAGCCCTTTAGCAGCTCTCTCAGTCCCAGGATTTTCCTCCTAAACTCCAAGCTGCTCTGAAAGTCTTCTAACATAATAAGCCAGTATGGTGGTGGTGGTTGTTTTCTATCTCTGAAACCATGCAAGTTAGGAAACCCCTTGTATAAAAAGCTACAAATTCACAATTCTTACCCACTGCTTTACTACCTTTAAAGAATAAACTTTTCCCTACTTTCTGCCTACTTTTCGTCTTTTTCCAGTACTTTCAAATACTCGGTTATTTTAAAATTTTTTTTCCAGGTTTTATCACTGCTACTTGTGGGAGGATTCATTCACCTCACCAATTCACCACTACCTAAAGCTGGTAGTCCCGTTTTCTTAAGAACAATTTCCAAAACTTGAATTTATAATTTTACATATAATAAAATTTATAATGTGATACCTTTTTATAATTAGTAATTGCTAATACTATAGTGGAAAATAGAATAAATTACATAAAATAATGGAAGCGCTCCAATGTTCACAAAACTAGAAATTTGCAAGTAAACACACATAGACGCACAATTTCTTCATGTAGCCTATGCTGAAACTGGTGCCCTCCTAGTCAAGATCCATATGTAGCTGGCATACAACCAGGTCTGGGGTTGTCAGGCTCAGTCATGAAAAAACAAAGCAAATAAACCATTTGCAACTATTTACAGAATTAAGAGAAATTAATTTAAGCTCCCCAAAATGATTTACAGACTATTTTAAATTATGTCCCATGGATTAAAACACAGAATAGGAAGATGAATAACTGGAATGAGGATTTGTTACATTCTTCTCAGAAACAACAGCAACAATTAAGAATAATATTAAGGATGTCTTTTTAAAATGAAACACTTACCTTTGTTGTTCTTAAAATGAGAAAATACTTTAAATACTGTTTTTCAAAATACATTACACACCTTTTTTTTTAACCAAGACAGTAATAGGAACTGAAAAAGAATCCATAACATTTGCTCTTAGGAATTCTACTTATATTCTCCTCCCACTGACAACTGGATAGTAAAATTTCATGGAATTTCAACCAGAAAACTGTGAAATTAGCAAACTAAATCAGTGGTAATTTCTTAAAAGCTCAGAACAGATTATGTAGGTCCATTATATGCAAATTGCTGAGTTGTCTTTGAGTATTTTGAAGGATCCACTTATTCTCACAATAGCAGTGCCTCAATAATAGTAACTAATCTTACAACTGGCAAAAGAACCAATTTTCATGCAGAAAGAGTACAACAAGTAAAGAGCAAGAAAGGAAATGGAGACCAAGGGCATCTTTTTACACCAATTTTATAAAAAAGCAAACAAAAGAACATGCACCATGATTCTGTTATCCTTCCTCAAGTCAAAACATTAATGCAGTGGCTTTGCTCTAAACCAGATATAGGAAAGGCTGGTTGAAGCACTGCAATCAACTAAGTGGATTTACCAATGATACACAAAAATAACATTTGCTAATGTTGAAATTCAAGCATAAGCAAACACAAAAATCAGCCAGATTTAGAAAGAGGTATGAGAAAACTTTTTGGGAATGCTGAACATATTCATTATCTTGATTCTGGAGATAATTTCATGGGTGCCTACATACATCAAAACTTATCAAATTGTTCTCTTTGCATTCAGTTTTTTACTTCAATTAGACCTCAATTTTTTTTTTTTTTATGAGCAGGAAATAAAACATTGTTGATTCCTCTCCATCACTTGGCTACTTGAAAGACAAATAGAAACCAATCCAGTGACTGTAACCAAGTATAATTAACAATCCAATGATCACAGGCAAACAGAAAAGTCACCACAGTTAAAAAAAGTTTTATCAGTATTTTCAAAAGAAAGCACTAAAGACTCAACAGAAATATTCAAAGACTGCTCAGAGGTTTATGGAGGCCATGCTGCCCGTGGAATCTATATCCCACCCTGGTGTAGGATGCTCCTGGTTTCCATTTCCAAATGGATATGTGATAACAGTTTATCAGGATTTGTAGCCTTACTGTACTTCTCTTCCTTGCATCTCTGCAGAATCTCTAAGCTCCTCTGGTGGACTGGGTGTTGGAGAAAGCTAAAACTATCCATACTTTTCAAAATTGCACATGGCGCTGTATCATCATGTCCTTAGGAAGCAAAAAAAAAAAAAAAAAAAAAAAAAAAAAAATGGAGAAAAGAAAAGACATTATATAAGCCCAAACCAACAGAGAATTAAGGACAATGCTGCCAACTATTTAAGGGTGTATAAAATGTATCAAATAATAGAGGTTATATGTGAATGTCCAATTATTTTGAGGAAAATGCTTAAAAATAATAGGAAAAAATAAAGGCCTTTTTCAGATATTCAAAGTGTCTTTTTCAGTACTCAAAGAATTGTTAGTTAACACCATATTAAAAATTTCTCAATACAAGCAAAAATTCAAACGCAATTTGTAAGATTTATTTTTTAAAAATAGACTCATTTTCATCAGGTNAAAAAAAAAAAAAAAAAAAAAAAAAAAAATGGAGAAAAGAAAAAGACATTATATAAGCCCAAACCAACAGAGAATTAAGGACAATGCTGCCAACTATTTAAGGGTGTATAAAAATGTATCAAATAATAGAGGTTATATGTGAATGTCCAATTATTTTGAGGAAAATGCTTAAAATAATAGGAAAAAATAAAGGCCTTTTCAGATATTCAAAGTGTCTTTTCAGTACTCAAAGAATTGTTAGTTAACACCATATTAAAATTTCTCAATACAAGCAAAATTCAAACGCAATTTGTAAGATTTATTTTTTAAAATAGACTCATTTTCATCAGGTCTCAAACATAATTAACATATAGTTGGCAACACTGATGGAACCCCAAAGAGAAATATACCCAAAATAATTTACTGAAAGTTAAACAATTCTTTCACAAATCCTGCAATTAAACCACACTTGTAGGAATTCCAACAAGTGTGTCAATAATGAAAATATGAAGAAAAGCACCATAGAGCAGGAAAGCCCAGCAGCACTTCTGTAATTACAAATTTGAAAACAAAGCTGAAGAATCTGTACCTCATTATCACTTCTTAGGAAAGTAGGATAAAAATCAGCTACCAGTGAAAAAAAGAAGAGAGCACATTCAAGTAAAGACCAAAGCCCCAGATCAGTGTTATTTAAAGTGAGTACTTAAGCAATAAAGTGAATGGGAGATGAGTGCCATAAATATTAGCAATAAAGAGTTTCCAGGCTTTAGGGTGGTGGTTGTGTATCATTTATTCAGAGATCACCTCTGGAGTTAGGGTATAATGTTCAAATTTAAGTAAGTTTGCTTTTAGAAGACAAAGTGCATAATAACATAGAGGCTAATTAAGTAACACATTAAAATAAACTGAAGTTCTATTACTGCATTTTGCTGTATAATTAGGAATGAGATACAAGAGAACAATCTTTGGAAAAATCTCATAGTAGAATTAGTTTAAAAGTTAAACAGTCTCATACTGATTCAAAGAGGTTTGTAGGGCATATTTTAGTCTCGTTCTAATTCCCTAAATTGAATTTATATATGCAAAGAATAGGCAGCCATATATAGCAATGCAAAGGGAATCTAATACCATAAATCATATAACACTATACACAGAAACAGGCTTTTAAAAAATAAAGTGAACTTGAAATATTTTCATAATAAAAGTATCTAAACTAATAAAATACTATATTATTTGTACAATACAAAAGTCAATGGGTACAAAGGTTGAATGTTTTAAAAGAGAAGTATAATCGAGCTTAACATCATTTCTTACTCAAAAGATACCTCGATAAAAATACTCTATTCTCATTATTACCAGTAATCCCCCTTGATGGATCGCTTGGAGAAAGAAAGCTTAGGCTTCAGACTCCACTGCACTTTGTTTGGCAGTCAGCTGAAGGGGACCAGTTGAGGAAAAAACACTCAGTGAGTTCTAGTCAGACTCCATTCAAATTGTAAATTGAAGAAGTTACCACTAAACAATCATGCCTTTCAACAGCTAATATGATAATCTGCTAGTCAAAAATAATTCAAGAATATTATGTGTTAAAGTATTCTGTATAAGAGCTCAAGGTATTAAAATACACTAAATTATTATGTCGAGTTTTAAAAAATCAGTCAACATTACTACAACCACCAAACTCTATTTTCTATTTCATCTAATAAATGGTGGCAATGCCATTTAAATATGGGTATTTTTGTATCTGTGACTGCTTTGTCTCACCACCATGCCTAGATTAGTTTCTTTAACCTCTCTCCTGTTCTTCCATTCTGCTTTCTATACCTTTTTACAATTTTGAACATTATTTTCCAGACTGTGATATAATTTCTAAATCTTAAAGTGATATTCCTTGCTTTGTTTTATGCTACCAAACCACCCCTGCCAAGGTAGTTTGGTTTCCTAGGATGGTTTATATTCTCAGTGGGGATTATTTTCTGAGGAGTCTCATCAACTTTTTCTTTTTTTTTGAGACGGAGTCTCACTCTGTCGCCAAGCTGGAGTGCAGTGGCGCACTCTCGGCTCACTGCAACCTCCATGTCCCAGGTTCAAGCGGTTCTCCTGACCCAGCTTCCGGAGTAGCTGGGACTACATGGGTGTGCCATCATGCCCAGCTAATTTTTGTATTTTTAGTGGAGATGGGGTTTTATCACGTTGAGCAGGATGGTCTCAATCTCCTGGCCTCGTGACCTGCCTGCCTCGACCTCCCAAAGTGCTGGGATGAGCCACCGCGCCCAGCCTACTCATCATCAACTCTTAAGAGATTTATTTAGTATTTGCTTATGCTAGTTGCTAGACTGGTTTTGATGATAATTTCTTAGTTTGACATTATGCACCAAACACAAAGTATAAATTCAGACCCCATACTCACATATGGTGCAGATGTAGGGCATTGATTTTTTTAAAGCTAACTTCTTTATAACCTTATCTAAGGCCTAACACAGATTGTTAAGGTTCCTCGTTTTTTCTTACGCAGGACCAGCATTTTTCAACAATTTTTTTAGTGACAGAAAAGTTCCATAACTTTGAAGGTCTGAAGGACTTGGACTATGTAACAGTGGCTCAATCCCAGCTCCAAAGTATCATTCAGACCTTACAATATCTTTGGCCCTATAAAAGTTTCTGTAATGTCAACTCAAAGGCCTTAAGGCCATTTTTTTTAAAGCTATATTTCACAAACATAAAATACACTTTTCTTAAGTACTCAGTTTGATGAATTTAAACAAACATTTACATCCACAAAATCCTGAATCAAGATAGAGAACATTTCTATCACAATCCCCAAGTTATTTTATCTCCGTTCCTATCAGTACTACCCTTGCCCCGATCCCACCATACCCTTGCCCCGATCCCACCAGATGTAATCAAGTTCTGATTTATCACAATTTATTACTTTTTTTTTTTTTTTGAGACGGAGTTTCGCTCTTGTTGCCCAGGCTGGAGTGCAACGGTGTGATCTCGGCTCACCACAATCTCCACCTCCTGGGTTCAAGTGATTCTCCTGCCTCAGCCCCCCAAGTAGCCGGGATTACAGGCATGTGCCACCAGTCTCGGCTAATTTTTTGTATTTTTAGTAGAGTCAGGGTTTCTCCATGTTGGTCAGGCTGGTCTTGAACTCCTGACCTCAGGTGATCCACCCACCTCGGCCTCCCAAAGTGCTGGGATTACAGGCATGAACCACTGGGCCTGGCCATTTTGTCTGTTCTTAAACCAAAGAAATAACACAGCATATATTCTTTCATATGTAGTTTTTGCTCAAGATTTTTTGTGACTCATTCATTCTGTCAGTGGTTTGTTTCTTTTCATTGCTGAGTAATGTTACATGGTAGGAGTATATCACAATTTGGTCATCCATTCTAACACTGATGAACATTTGGAAGCTATTATGAATAAAAGCACTTTAGAATATTCTTTTTTGTATGTTCGTAACAGTTTTACTGAAATACAATTCACCTACTAAACAATTCATTGATTTAAAGTATACAATTAAATGCTTTTAGTATAATGCATGAAGCTACATAAACATTACCACAATCAATTTTAGAACATTTTGATCATACAAAAAGCCACCCATACTCTCTATCGCTCTCCCCGTCTCTTATCTCCATATCTGACCCACTAGCCCTAGGCAAACACAAATCTAAGTTCTGTTTCTACAGATTTGCTTATTCTGGACAATTCACAAAAATGGAATCATACAATATTCCATTTTGTAATATAGAGTATTATATGACTCCATATTACAAATATGGAAACTGTACTTCTTTCATATATCATAATGAGAACCAGGCATGGCGGCATGCACCTGTAATCCCAGACTCTTGGGAGGCTGAGCAGGGAGGATCACTTAAGGCCAGGAGTTCAAGACCAACCACCCTGGGTAATACAGCAAGACCCCAAGTCTAAAAACAAACTTAAAAAAAAGAAAAGGCCACGCATGGTGGCATGGCTGTAGTTCCAGAGTCTTGAGACGCTGAAGCAGGAAGGTACATGAGCCCAGGAGTTTGAGGCTACAGTGAACTGTGATAGCACCACTGCATTCCAAAACATGCAACACAGCTAAACCCGGCTCTTAAAAAAAAAAAAAAACTCTGGCCAACACAGTGAAACCTCATCTCTACTAAAAACATAAAAATAGCCAGGCATGGTGACCAGTGACTGTAGTCCCAGCTACTAGGGAGGTTGAGGCAAGAGAATCGCTTGAACCTGGGAGGTGAAGGTTGCAGTGAGCCAAGATGGCACCAGTGCACTCCAGCCTGGGCGACAGAGTGAGACTCCGTCTCAAAAAATATATATATATATATGTGTGTGTGTGTGTATATGTATCATATACATGTAGCATATGCGTGTAGCATATGTATTAGTATATACATACATATATGCAGCACATATGTACATATACATATACATGTGTATATCTATACACACACACACACACAAATATATATATATATATATATATATATATAT